>NC_057801.1:259162767-259392209 GCF_018294505.1 Triticum aestivum | reverse complement strand
TTTTTTTGGGGGGGGGGAGATTTTCGCGTGGTGAGCGGGGGGAGTTTGGCGCATGGTCAGTTTCTCCAAGTGCAGTCCCACGTGTCAGTGAAGAGGCAAGCCGAAGCGCGTTCCGTTTGCGTGAGCCATGTGCAGGACCGAACATGTGTGGGGTGCAATGCGACCGCGACAAGGGTGCTATGAGTGTACCGCCTTTTTTCCTTTTAAACTAGGTGCTTCGCCCCCTCAAAGAAAAACTTGGTGCTTCGCGCGATCCATCGATACTACTACTAGTAATCCGGTAATCCCGACCAAAACGGCGCGGCTGGGTCTTTTCCCGCGCGATATGCTGGGAGGTTGGCTTATTGTGTTTTTAGGACGAGTAATGCTACACCTACATAATCCCAGTTACGTAATTAACGTAATGTGAAACATGTGAGCTGTTGATTGTAGATTGGGGGGAGGTAGGGGCCCACCACCATGAAAATCAGGGGAGGAGAGAGAGAGAGGCAATTCACGTTAACCCTTTCGTAGGTTCCCATAGATGTATAAAGATGTGAAATGCGTGAATGTGTAGTGGACGTACTATTGGAGTGCCTAAGATAAATTGTGTATGTATAGACCCTATGTGTTTATTTACTTCGCATGTTAGCTTTGTCTCGGTTCAACAAAAAGCAGAGTTGGTGATGATGGTGTGCCTGTCATCCTGCAATATAGGCCGTCCGATCTATATCTAACGGATAGGAAGGAAACTATGACAATTTACCCGCACTCCTCTCCACATTTGTAGATAAGGCCTTCCCTCATTCATCCTTTTCTCCCACAAGATCCTGATGTTCCGTGCAACGCACGGGCATCTTGCTAGTACTCCTACAATATACTATATTATTGTCAAAGTTCATATACACCGACCAAGATTAATGCTAACACGGTAGATTTTAATTATATTTCGAAGTTTTATAGGATAGAAAAATAAAATAAACCCAACCCTAAACCTATTCTACAGTGGCGACCGACGTCCTCCATCTGCGATCTCTATGTACGGGGGCGGGGTTCAAGACCCGTAAAGTGAAGGTGCGGTCTCCGGCGAGGAAGAGTAGAACACGGGATACGGACCAGCCAGTTGGCACACCATGCCCTGATGCCTCCCATGCCCTACTCATCCTCGGAAGAGTCCCCGACCTCGGTGGTGCCAGACGTTGGACGGCGGCAAGTAGGACGCGTGGCTAACGGTGCTCCCGTCTTGGCCGCCAGCGTAGCCACCGCTTGTGCGGTCGCGTCCGCGTCCGGCTACGTCGCTATTGCATCGGGAGAGGCAACTTGAGCGAGGGCGGCGACCTCGAGCTTCATCGTCGAAGACAAGCTCTCCCGCAGAGCTTTCGCGCTTGCGGTCATGGCGTATGTGGTGACATGTAGGAGGACGATGCACTATGGTGTGGAGGTTAGCTGGGCGTTGCCGCTTTAAGTAGCGCATTTCGGTGAGGCCAAGCGTCCGGGTGGGTCATTAAGTCGCCGGAGTTGGTTCCTCGAGCACCGAGCCTCTTAACAACGGCATACGGACGGACGGCATGAATGCGGGCAGCTGGCGCCGGCTGGGAACACATCGCGCGATGGCGCGAGGGACGAGGGTTTTTGGTGTGCCAGGGTAGTCAGTTGCAGTCGTGGCAGCGTTGGAGATGCCCTTTCCTCACATATGATTCCCGCATGTCATTGAAAAAGCAAGACGACCCAGCATGGTCTCAGGTCGTGAGGATGTAGTTGGCCGCGCTACACCACTCCACGAATGCATCACGGCGCCCCGTGCATCCTCGACGAGCCGGGTGTTGGGGTGTGTTTGGATTGTGGCCAAAGTGCACCTTAAATTTTTTTTGGTAATGACCCAAAGATTGGTCTTCGTTTGGATGGTTGCCATTTTCTTGGCATGCCAAAGAACTCTAGCCAACTCTAGTTCATTTTTCTTGCCAATGCCGGCCAAACCATGGGCAACCAAAACCTCAACCAAAATTTTGGCTAGCCAATGCTTTGATGGGGCAACCTTGGGCTCAAACTAAACATACTGTTAGTCGTGCCACAGCACTAGCGCCACCCTCGGCACATTGAAACCGACCGTGTCCAGCGACGATGAGCGTGTCGCTCACCAAGGTCGCCGTGTCCAGAGGCGGTGCTGGAACTGCGCCACGTTGTTGGCCCCCACGACCCACATGAACGGTTGCCGGTGGCGAGGAGGTCGTGGGCCAACTCCTCCGTCGGACTAGTCTGCGTTACATCGTCCCGACAGGTGTGCCCCACATGTCGGTTTCCCTATTTTCCCGGCCATATTCGAGCGTCAGTGCTCCGCGCTGCACATTAGGCCTTTCACTATGTTGGCCAAGCGAGACAACTTATTGTTTATTTGAGCCGTTCAAGTATAATCATGTGGCGTTTGCTTATTTCTCAATCCTCTCCAACCCTCTTCTCCATCGATCATGTCGCCCTCCACTCGAGTCCATCCTCCCGCATGCCTCATTTGAACATTCCGCCGAGTATCATTCGCATGTGGGCCTAGACCATTGATACGTCCATTTTGCAGCATGCTTTCATGACAATATTTATTGCATTATGGGCTATTATTTCATGTTATGTCACAATACTTATGGCAATTCTCTCTTATTTTACAGGGTTTACATGAAGAGGGAGAATGCCGGCAGCTGGAATTCTGGGCTGGATAAGGAGCAAATATTGAAGGTCTATTCTGCACAACTCCAAAAGTCCTGAAACTCCACGGAATACCTTAAAATAAATAAAGAAAAATCGTCGCCAAAGATGAAGGCCAGGGGGCCCACACCCTGCTCACGAGGGTGGGGGGCGTGCCCTCCCCCTGGGCGCGCCCCCTACCTCGTGGGCCCCCCTGGTGGCCCTCCGATGCCCATCTTCTCCTATATGAAGTCTTTCGATGAGAAAAAAATAGAAGGCAACCTTTCGGGACGAGACTCCGCCGCCATGAGGCGGAACCTTGGCGGAACCAATCTAGGGCTCCGGCAGAGCTGTTCTGCCGGGGACACTTCCCTTCGGGAGGGGGAAATCATCACCATCGTCATCACCAACACTCCTCTCATCGGGAGAGGGCAATCTCAATCAACATCTTCATCAGCACCATCTCATCTCCAAACCCTAGTTCATCTCTTGTATCCAGTTCTTGTTTCCAAGTCCAGGAATGGTGCTAGTAGGTTGCTAGTAGTGTTGATTACTCCTTGTAGTTGATGCTAGTTGGTTTATTTGGTGGAAGATCATATGTTCAGATCCTTTATGCACTTTATTACCCCTCTGATTATGAACATGAATATGCTTTGTGAGTAATTACGTTTGTTCCTGAGGACAAGGGAGAAGTCTTGCTATTAGTAGTCATGTGAATTTGGTATTCGTTCGATATTTTGATAAGATGTATGTTGTCTAACCTCTAGTGGTGTTATGTGAACGTCAACTACATAACACTTCACCATTATTTGGGACTAGAGGAAGGCATTGGGAAGTAATAAGTAGATGATGAGTTGCTAGAGTGACAGAAGCTTAAACCCTAGTTTATGCGTTGCTTCGTAAGGGGCTGATTTGGATCCATATGTTTCATGCTATGCTTAGGTTTACCTTAATAATTTTGTTGTAGTTGCGGATGCTTGCAATAGAGGTTAATCATAAGTGGGATGCTTGTTCAAGTAAGAACAGCACCCAAGCACCGGTCCACCCACATATCAAATTATCAAAGTACCGAACGCAAATCATATGAGCGTGATGAAAACTAGCTTGACGATATTCCCATGTGTCCTCAGGAGTGCTTTTCCTATTATAAGAGTTTGTCCAAGCTTGTCCTTTGCTACAAAAAGGATTGGGCCACCTTGCTGCACTTTATTTACTTTTATTACTTGTTGCTCACTACCATTTATCTTATCACAAAACTATCTGTTACCACTTATTCCAGTACTTGCACAGAATACCTTGCTGAAAACCGCTTATCATTTCCTTCTGCTCCTTGTTGGGTTCGACACTCTTACTTACCGAAAGGACTACGATAGATCCCCTATACTTGTGGGTCATCAAGACTCTTTTCTGGCGCCGTTTCCGGGGAGTGAAGCGCCTTTGGTAGGTGGAATTTGGTAAGGACAAAATTTATTTAGTGTGCTGAAATTTTCTGTCACTTGTTACTATGGAAAGTAATTCTCTGAGGGGCTTGTTCGGGGTATCTTCACCCCATCCAGTAGAGCAAAGAGTTGCTCCTCAACCTACTCAAACTACTGAACCTATTGAAAATGAAACTCCTTTTGAGATTCCTTCGGGTTTGATGGAAAAACTGCTAGCTAACACTTTTACAGGAGATGGAACAAAGCATCCTGATGAACATCTAGGCTATGTGGATGATGTTTGTGGACTATTTAAGCTTGCAGGTATACCTGATGATGTTGTTAAGAAGAAGGCTTTCCCTTTATCTTTGAAGGGAGATGCATTGACATGGCATAGGCTATGTGATGATATGAGATCATGGAACTATAAAAGATTGAAATTGGAATTTCATCAAAAGTATTACCCTATGCATCTTGTTCATCGTGATCGCAATTATATATATAATTTTTGGCCTCGCGAAGGAGAAAGCATCGCTCAAGCTTGGGGGAGGCTTAAATCAATGTTATATTCATGCCCCAATCATGAGCTTGCAAGATAAGTGATTATGCAAAGTTTTTATGCTCGCCTTTCTGATAACAATCGCACCATGCTTGATACTTCTTGTGTTGGCTCTTTTATGATGAAAACTATTGAATTTAGATGGAATTTATTGGATAGAATTAAACGCAACTCTGAATATTGGGACCTCGACGAAGGTAAGGAGTCAGGTATGACACCTAAGTTTGATTGTGTTAAATCTTTTATGGATACCGATATTTTCCGTAAGTTTAGCACTAAATATGTACTTGACTCTGAGATAGTAGCTTCTTTCTGTGAATCTTTTCCTACTTATGTTGATCTCCCCAAGGAGAAGTGGTTTAAATATCATCCTCCCATATAAGTAAAAGTAGCTGCACCTATTAAATTTGAAGAAAAGATTGTCACTTATAATGATCCTATTGTTCCCACTTCTTATGTTGAGAAACCACCTTTCCCTGTTAGAATGAAGGATCATGCTAAAGCTTCAACAGTTGTTCGTAAAAGCAATACTAGAACTTATACACCTCCTGAGCAAGTCAAAGTAGAACCTAATATTGCTATTGTTAAAGATCTCTTGTCTGATAATATTGATGGGCATGTTATTCAATTCTGTGGTGAAACTGCCAGAATTGCTAAACCTTGTCATAGAGATAAACATAGACCTGTGGTAGGCGTGCCTGTTATTTCTGTTAAAATAGGAGATCATTGTTATCATGGCTTGTGTGATATGGGTGCTAGTGCTAGTGTTATACCCATTGACTTATACAAAGAAATTATGCATGATATTGCACCTACTGAGTTAGAAGATATTGATGTTACAACTAAACTTGCCAATAGAGATACTATATCTGCAATAGGAATTATTAGAGATGTTGAAGTCTTGCGTGGAAAAACCAAATATCCCGCTGATTTTCTTGTTCTTGGTTCTCCACAAGATAGCTTTTGTCCCATTATATTTGGTAGACCCTTCTTGAATACTGTTAATGCTAAGATAGACTGCAAAAAGAATGTTGTTACTATTGTCTTGGATGATATGGTTCATGAGTTTAATATCTCTAAATTTAGTAAACAACATCGTGAGGAAGAATTGCCTAGTAAGGATGAAATTATTGGTCTTGCTTCTATTGCCGTACCTCCTAGTGATCCTTTAGAACACTATTTGCTAGACCATGAAAATGATATGTTCATGAATGAAAGAAGGGAAATAGATGAAGTATTCTTTAAACAGGAACCTATTCTGCAACACAATTTGCCTGTTGTCGGTGTCAAAACCGGCGGATCTCGGGTAGGGGGTACCGAACTATGCGTCTAGGTGGATGGTAACAGGAGACAAGGGACATGATGTTTTTACCCAGGTTTGGGCCCTCTCGATGGAGGTAAAACCCTACTCCTGCTTGATTAATATTGATGATATGAGTAGTACAAGAGTAGATCTACCACGAGATCAGAGAGGCTAAACGCTAGAAGCTAGCCTATGGTATGATTATTGTTCGTCCTACGGACTAAAACCCTCCGGTTTATATAGGCACTGAAGAGGGTTAGGGTTACACAGAGTCGGTTACAATGGTAGGACATCTACATATCCGTATCGCCAAGCTTGCCTTCCACGCCAAGGAAAGTCCCATCCGGACACGGGATGGAGTCCTCAATCTTGTATCTTCATAGTCCAGGCGCGTAGATTGTCCGGCCAAAGGTGATAGTTCGGCTATCCGGACACCCCCTAATCCGGGACTCCCTCAGTAGCCCCCGAACCAGGCTTCAATGGCGATGAGTCCGGCGCGTAGATTGTCTTCGGCATTGCAAGGCGGGTTCTTCTCCAAATCCTGTGTACCTGTTGAATAGCGTCCGGCTTCCTGTGAATATTGCGCTCCTCGGCTTCCACGCCCAACAATGGCCATCTTCCACGTGTTGAACGAATGCGAAAAGCCAGAGTATTTTTACATTTACCCCCCTAACTGCGCAAATGAGCTGCCTATAAAAGAGACGAGGATCTAGATCCGAATCACACCATCCTTCCTTCGCGAGCATTCATCAGAGCGCATCTGACAGAAATCCATTCCATCATGGACAGTCAACGCGGCTCCTCCTCTCGCCCTCCCAGCCCTCGGCCTGGAGATTGGGAGAGATGCTTCGTCCCGTACAGCGAGTTAGTGATGCTCCAAACCAAGGGATTCCTTCCCCCAGCCTTCATGGTTCCGGTTCGAGCCGGACTCGCCACCTATAAGGGCGGAAAGCAAGCAGAGAGCGTCCCCAGCCCCTCCAAAGGAGAGCGGGTATGCCTTGTCTCTTATTTGATAAGAGGGCTCAGATTTCCAATTCATCCGTTTCTCCGCGGGCTCCTGGAGTTCTACGGCCTCCAGTTGCACAACCTTACGCCTGCCTCCATTTTGCATATCGCAGGCTTCGTGGCCCTTTGCGAGCTGTTTTTGGGCATCGAGGCTCATTTTGCGCTGTGGAAGAAGTTGGTCTGCCTTGTGCCCCGTTCTCAAGAGGGGTCAATATATCAAGTGGGCGGAGCCAAACTATGACGCATCGCTGGGACCCGATATCTATCCGGAACGCTGAAGAAGGCGTCCGAAGACTGGCCTTCGGAATGGTTTTATATAGAAGATGTCCCCTTGCCGGACCCTGTTCGGATCGGCCTCCCTGAGTTCAATAACGCTCCTTTGAAGACACGCCTAAGCTGGCATCCACGGATCCCTCAGATGGAAAATGACAGGGTCGTCCTTTACCTGATGAGCCGAATAAGGTTGTTAGCTCATTCCGTACTGACCATGATCGGGGCATGGCCACATGCATTATTTGGGGGGTGCAGCCGCTCCAGTATAGAGGCCACCCCATGTGGGACTTCAATGGGGAGGATGATGCCACCCGCTGCGACCGTAAGGGGCTGGGATCGGTCGCCGATCTGACGAAGATCTTGTCTGCATTGTACAAAGGAGAAGAGGAGGAATTTCTCCGTGTCAATCCACAGGACGGATTTTCTATGTACAATCCTCCAAGCTGGGTAAGCGGACATTTCCTTTTGCCCATCCGATCCATATTCCCATAGTCAAGTATCTCATTTTGCGATTTCGACACAGGAACTGCGCCAGGCCATAAGGGATATAAACAGCCCGCCTCCACAACCCGAGGATCCGGAACGGTTCCTCGATCCGGCCTCCCAAGAGGATCCGGACATATCGGTGGAGCTGATTGATGGGGTATTTCACCAACTGAGCATCGATAATGCCTTGGTCGCCATTACGGCCGATTACCCCGGAATACTTCCAGCCTCATAGGTAATTGATACCAAAGTCCCAATACTTTGAAAATGACCCATCCATGCTTATTTTTGATCACCGTATACCGATGGCGTTTTGCAGGGGGTGCCTTGGAGGCGGAAGGCCGAGCCCGCGGCGGCTAACCAACAAGGGGCAGCACGGCCCAGCAGGCTAAAAAGAAGTGTGGTCCGGATCGAAACTCTGGCGCAACGGTATGGCGTGTCACCTTACTCCCAGGATTTATTCCCGGGAGGCATACTAACGCTCGTGCTTTTTCAGGAAGAAGAGCACTTGTCGGACTGTATCCGGAAAGGTTGCCAATCAATCCTCCGCTCGCCAGGCTCCAAAGCCAGGTCTAGAAGCGGAGGTGAACACGAGGCGTGTGTCGGATCCTCCTCCGACAGAGGATGCCGATAGGTTATCTGCCACCAATTCCGAGGTGGAGAGTGCCATGAATCACAGGCGTCGCCGGACAGTTCTTCGTGACGCATGTTTCTCCCCAGAGGCATTGGATGCCTTTAATTCGGGAGATGTGCACCTCCGTGCCGCTTAAAATGGTCTAGCCAGAGCCACGGAGCAGTATGTAAAAGACATACGGGTGAGAAAATTTGACAGTTATATATGCCAGTAGCCCCCGAGACTTGAAATAGTTAGAATAACTGATTTAAGGATCATTTATTGTGCAGGATCTTACAGAAAAGAATACCCAACTGTCCCAGGAGCTGGAGGAGTGCAAAGCCCTACTTGAGGCCGCACTAGCCGCAGCGGGGGAAGCCAAAGAGACCCCCTCTAGTAATATATGCTTCAAAAGATAAGTAATTTATGAAGTGCGGCGTGTGTATAAGTCTGACAATAATATTGCAGATGGCGCCGGGATAGATCCGGACAAGCAACAGCTCATGCGCCGGTTAAAGGCCGGCGAGAATGTGCTTACAAGGGTGAGGCAAGAGAAAAATAATCTCCAAGATGCCAACACCCGGCTGGGTGAGGAACTAAAGGATGTTCATGCCCAGCTTTCTGACTCCGTAAAGGAGAATCGGCGGCTTCGACGCGGCATTTTTAGTAAGTGCTTGAACGAACTTTGAAAAAGAGTTCGGCGAGGAAGTCGACTAACAGAGTTATGTCTGTAGGTATGCTCACATGCCGTCCTCCAGAGGAAATGCCCGCTTCTACGGGTGACCTTCTTCCCGAGCTCTTGCAACTGCACGAACAAGTTCGGTAGGTGATGAAAGGCGTCGCCCAGGCCTTATGGCCATCGGTCTCCCTGCCCAAAGGCCTTGGAGAGCTTGCAGAGAGGCTTCAGGGAGCGCGGCGGCGCTTCCGATTATGGAAGATATCGGCCTGCCGTCAAGGCGCCAGGGAGGCCTGGGCCATGGTGAAGACGCGGTACACGAAGGCTGACCCAAACCACATGGCCGAGGTCGGACCTGTGGGGCCCGATGGGAAGGAGATCCCTGTGAGCTTAGTGTACGGCCCAGTAGAATTGGCCGCAAAGTATTCCCAACAGGACTGTAAACTAGACAACCTGTTGGATGGCATTGAAGAGGAATATGCCCAGTCAAGTTGACTATGTAATTTAAGATGACATGTAAAATGCCTTCTAGCCGGATTGTAGATCGTTTGTCATGGCGGACCTTTTGGATTCAACCTCGGGACCCGATAGTCCGGAGTGTGTCCGAATACCCTCGCGGTTATATAAGAACCGGGGCATGCGTGGAGACCAGGCGTAGGGATCATTAGTGCTTTATCAGACAAGTGCCCAACTAGTTATGTTATATTACATGGGTAGTAAGAAACATCTTCCAGGGAGAATAGTTCCGTTAGGGGTTCCTTTCCCTGGGAGGCATGCCCTAAAGTGGATGTCCGGACTGCGAAAAAAGCAGAAAAACATCTTGGGGCAGATGAATAAATAGGTGAGAAATCGTCTTTTAGTTCACCGACCGAATATTCCCTTAAGAATGCTAGCTTTCGGCTTCACCCAGTCTGAGGTACACATCCGGCTGACCCGGCAGTAACAATCGCAGGGGTGCTCCCTTTACCGCCTAGCCGAATAATCGGGAACGTAGGGGTAAGGACAGGAGCCAGGCAACCCAGCTTGGCCAAAACTTAAGTCATATCGATGCATATAATGGTGAATAAAAGGTACATGCGGAAGTGTGACACATGTGTTGGGCATGAAGCCCGTATAAATAAGCTTCTGTTAAAGAAGCCCCCAGGTATAATGAGCGCGGATAGCACGTCAAGTGTGTGCGAACAATGAGCAAACAAGCTTTCAAAGGCTGTAAAAGAAAAGGAGGGAGAAGGAGAGAAACAGAAGACAACTAATATGTAAAATATAGACGGAGGAAGGAGACGAACTCAGAATCCGCCGCTAGGCGTAGAATCTTCGGAGACGGGCTGTGTTCCGTGGGTTCGGCTTGAGTCGGTTATCCGGTGCATCTCGCAGATGGTACGCTCCACCGGTCATGACTTGGTCGATGATAAAGGGACCTTCCCATTTGGGCTTGAGTTTGTCCTTTTTCTTGTCCGGCAGGCGTAAAACTAACTCACCAACGTTGTAAGTTTTGGACCGTACTTCTCTACTTTGATATCTTCGAGCTTGCTATTGATAGAATGCGGAACGGGCTTTTGCCACGTCACGCTCCTCCTCCAATGCGTCCAAACTGTCCTGCCGATCAAGCTCGGCTTCTCTTTCTTCGTACATGCGCACGCGAGGTGAGTCATGAATTATGTCGCAGGGCAGAACTGCCTCTGCACTGTATACCATAAAGAATGGTGTAAATCCGGTGGTGCAATTCGGAGTGGTCCGCAGCCCCCAGAGTATGGAGTCGAGCTCCTCTACCCAGTGCATGTTAGATTCCTTGAGGGACCGCACTAATCTGGGTTTGATGCCGCTCATGATTAGACCATTTGCTCGCTCGACTTGACCGTTAGTTTGAGGGTGATAGACTAAAGCATAGTTGAGCTTGATGCCCATCTTTTTGCACCAGAGTTTGACCTCTTCGGCCATAAAGTTCGTGCCGTTATCAGTGATGATGCTATGGGGGACGCCGTAACGGTGTACGACCCCTGATATGAAGTCTATCACCGGTCCAGATTCGGCCGTCTTAACAGGTTTGGCCTCTATCCATTTGGTGAATTTATCCATCATGACCAGTCGGTATTTTTGCTTGTGGGTTCCTCCTTTAAGGGGTCCAACCATGTCAAGCCCCCAGACCACGAAGGCCCAGGTTATGGGTATAGTTTTGAGGGCAGTGGGTGGCATGTGTCTTTGATTGGCAAAGAGCTGGCAACCGACGCATCGTTGGACTAAGTCCTGAGCATCTGCCCGGGCTGTCGGCCAATAAAATCCTGTACGGAAGGCCTTGCCTACAAGGGCCCGGGCTGCGGCGTGGTGCCCGCCGAGTCCGGCATGAATTTCAGCCAGAAGATTCCGCCCTTCCTCTTCGGAGATACACCTTTGAAGGACTCCGGTTGTGCTTTTCTTCTAAAGCTCGCCCTCATGGACCTTATAGGCTTTAGATCACCGCACTATGCAGCGGGCCTCGTTTTGGTCCTCGGGAAGTTCCTGCCTGGTTAGGTAGGCTAGGAATGGTTCCGTCCACGGGGCAATGACTGCCATTATTACGTGGGCTGAGGATGTTACTTCATTGGCAGAACCGCCAATTGTGTCAGAATGTTCGGTGTCAGGCAGTGCGGTTGGGTCCGGGTTGTTATTTCCGGATTCCCCCTCACATAGTACGGATGGCTTGAACAACCTCTCTAGGAAGATGTTGGGAGGGACGGCATCGCGCTTTGCACCAATGCGTGCCAATACGTCTGCTGCCTGGTTGTTATCCCGGGCTATATGGTGAAATTCGAGCCCCTCAAACCGAGCTGACATTTTTAGGATGGCGTTGCGATAAGCTGCCATTTTCGGATTCTTGGCATCGAAGTCTCCATTTATTTGGGATATCGCGAGGTTCGAATCCCCGCGCACCTCTAGGCGTTGAATGCCCATGGAGACTGCCATCCGGAGGCCATGTAGAAGGGCCTCGTATTCGGCTGCGTTGTTGTAGTCCGTATACATTATCTGGAGTACGTATTGAACCATATCTCCGGTTGGGGACGTCAAAACGACGCCAGCCCCTAGACCAGCCAACATTTTGGAGCCGTCGAAGTGCGTGATCCAGTTGGAATATGCGCCGTACTCTTTAGGGAGTTCGGCTTCAGTCCATTCGGCGACGAAGTCAGCCAAAACTTGTGACTTAATAGCTCGCCGTGGCTTATAGGTTATGTCGAACGGGAGGAGCTCAATGGCCCATTTGGCAATCTGGCCCGTCGCGTCGCGGTTGTTTATAATGTCATTAAGAGGTACTTCGGAGGCTACTGTTATCGAACACTCTTGAAAGTAGTGTCGCAGCTTCCGGGATGCCATGAACACCACGTACGCTATCTTCTGATAATGCGGGTACTGTGACTTGCATGGAGTTAGGACAGTGGACACATAGTAAAGTGGTTTTTGAAGGGGGAACTTGTGTCCATCCGTTTCTCGTTCGACAACGAGCACCGCGCTCACAACTTGATGAGTTGCTGCGATATATAATAGCATTGGTTCGCCCATATTGGGCGCGACCAGGACTAGGTTTGTTGCCAATATGGCTTTTATTTCTTTGAGTCCGGCCATGGTGGCATCCGTCCACTCGAAGTGTTCGGTGCGTCGGAGGAGGCGATAAAGGGGTAATGCCTTTTCTCCTAAACGGGAGATAAAGCAGCTTAGAGCCGCCATGCATCCTGTCAATTTTTGTATTTGTTTGAGGTCCTTTGGGATATACAATTGTGACAGAGCTCGGATCTTGGCTGGGTTTGCTTCAATTCCTCTACCGGATACAATGAAGCCCAAGAGCTTTTTGGCTGGAACGCCGAAAACACATTTTTCCGGGTTAAGCTTAATGTCAATGTTCAGAGATTATCGAACGTGAGCCTCAAATCGTCTACTAGAGTTTCGACGTGCTTGGTTTTGAAGACCACATCGTCTACGTATGCCTCCATTGTTTTGTCGATCTGGTTTGCCAGACATGTCTGAATCATGCGCTGATATGTTGCGCCGGCATTTTTGAGCCCAAAGGGCATTGTTTTGAAGCAGAATGGGCCGTATGGGGTGATGAATTCCATTGCGGCATGGTCGGGCTCTGCCATTTTAATTTGGTGGTAGCCGGAGTATGCGTCGAGGAAACACAATGAATCGTGTCCTACGGTAGCATCGATAATTTGATCGATGTGGGGGAGTGGGAAGGGATCCTTTGGGCAGGCCTTGTTGAGGTCCTTAAAATCGACGCATAGGCGCCAAGATTTGTCCTTCTTTGGTACCATCACCAGGTTTGCTAGCCAGTCCGGATGTTTAATATCTCTGATGAATCCGGCCTCCAATAATTTGGCTAGCTCCTCTCCCATGGCCTGTCTCTTGAGTTCGGAGAAACGCCGAAGAGCATGTTTGACTGGCTTGAATCCTTTTAGGATGTTTAGGCTGTGCTCGGCCAGCCGGCGTGGGATTCCTGGCATGGCTAAAGGGTGCCAGGCAAAAATGTCCCAATTTTCACGTAGGAATTCTCGTAGTGCGGCGTCTACATCAGGGTTTAATTGTGCCCCGATGGAGGCCGTTTTTGTAGGGTCCGTTGGATGGACTTGGAATTTGACTATTTCGTCCGCTGGTTTAAAGGAGGTGGACTTGGATCTCTTATCGAGTATCACATCGTCCCTATTCACCATGGAGCGCAGCGTAGTGAGTTCCTCGGCCGCTAGGGCTTCGAATAGTGCCTCCAGGGCCAGTGCGGCTGTCTTATTTTCGGCGCGGAGTGCTATGTCTGGGACCCTAGCAAGAGTGATGATTCCATTGGGCCCGGGCATTTTGAGCTTCATGTACCCGTAATGGGGTATAGCTTGAAAAATTGTGAATGCCTCTCGCCCTAATAGAGCGTGATATCCGCTGCTGAACGAGGCCACTTGGAACGTGACCTCCTCGGACCTGTAATTAGCCGGCGTGCCGAACACCACATCCAGTGTGATTTTTCCTGTACATCATGCTTCCCGACTAGGGATTATTCCTCTAAAGGTTGTGCTGCTTCGCTCAATGCGGCTCCAGTCTATTTCCATTTTTCGGAGGGTTTCCTCGTAAATGAGGTTCAATCCGCTGCCACCGTCCATGAGTACCTTGGTAAGGCGAAAGCCGTCCACTATTGGACTGAGGACCAATGCGGCTGGTGCTTGGGCTGTTCGGAATTTAGGTTCGTCACTGGCATTAAATGTAATAGCCGTGTCACTCCATGGTTTTATTGTTGCTACTTGGTAGACTTCGGCAAGGCTGCGGAGTGTTCGTTTCCGCATATTATTTGATGGGAAAGTCTCGAAGACTGTTAATACCGTACTGGTATCCTTGGGCTGGTGCTCTGGAGTTAGAAGCTCTTCGCCACTTTTGGCCACCTGCCGTAGTATCCAACATGCTCTAAGGCTATGAGTTGGAGTGGCGCCCTCTGTACTATGAATTTTGCAGGGTCCATTGAGCTATCCCTCTAGTACGGTTCCATGCCCTATAGAGGGTTTTTGCTTTTTGGTATTTAACCCAGGTGCCTGGCGATGATGCACCCTTTTATTTCGGACTGGGGTTGTATTCAGGGCCGTGTCCCAAAAATTGATTTCGGTTTTCCAGGCGCTTTCCATCGCATAGTACTTTCGTACTATGGACGCCAAGTCAGCGAAGCATGTAATTTCATGACGACTTACGGCGTTGAGGATTCCCTTGTCCGTGCAATTATTGCAGAAGAATGAATATTGCGTCCTCCTCACGGCAATCCTTTATCCTGTTCATGACCATGAGGAATCTGGCCTAGTAATGGTGTACTGTTTCTGCGGGCTCTTGCCGGATTTGGGATAGATCCCTTATGTTTGGGTGGGCGGGTGGAATTAAATTCGGAACCCCGTCCAATCTAAGACTCAGGGGCCAAGAAGTTTTCGAACTTGGAAGCTTGGGTTCTTGGATGTTGTCTAATGAATCTAGCCCGCTGCCTGACTTTAAGTTCAGGGCTTGAGTGACGTCCTCCCCTCCGCAGGAATCCAGCATGGAGGGATCGGGAATCCGGACATAGCTAGTCCTTAAGATAGAAGAAGGGTCGCCGTATTGTTCCTCTACCACAGCAACGTGGTGGGTAACCTGGGGAGAGTTAATCTCTCTCAGATCGGGTTTAGGCCCAATCTGATCGTAGTCTGTAGCGACTCCCAGGGCGGTGATGCGATCCAAGAGCTCATTTAAGGAAGAGAGCTCCATCGGATCTAACTGCTCGGCGAGTTCCGAGTTAACATGAAGATTGCTTTCGATGACCCGAGAAGTCATCGTCGGTGCGGCGGCCGAATTGGCGGTCATAAGGAAACCACCTAGCCGGAGAGTTTGGCCGATAGCCAAAGCTCTTTTAGCAACAATGCCGTCTTTAAAGACGGGATGAGGCATCCTTCCTGACGGTGATGGCACAGAGGAACTCTCAATGAAAGCACCAACGGCGGATCTCGGGTAGGGGCTCCCGAACTGTGCGTCTAGGCGGATGGTAACAGGAGACAAGGGACACGATGTTTTTACCCAGGTTCGGGCCCTCTCGATGGAGGTAAAACCCTACTCCTGCTTGATTTATATCCATGATATGAGTAGTACAAGAGTAGATCTACCACGAGATCAGAGAGGCTAAACCCTAGAAGCTAGCCTATGGTATGATTGTTGTTCGTCCTACGGACTAAAACCCTCCGACTTATATAGGCACCGAAGAGGGTTAGGGTTACACAGAGTTGGTTACAATGGTAGGAGACCTACATATCTGTATCGCCAAGATTGCCTTCCACGCCAAGGAAAGTCCCATCCGGACATGGGACGGAGTCTTCAATCTTGTATCTTCATAGTCCAGGAGTCCGGCCAAAGGTGATAGTTCGGCTATCCGGACACCCCCTAATCCGGGACTCCCTCACCTGTTGAAATCCTAGGGGATCCTCCTCCACCCAAGGGTGATCCCGTGTTTGAGCTTAAACCTTTGCCTGATAATCTTAAATATGCTTATCTTGATGAAAAGAAAATATATCATGTCATTATTAGCGCTAACCTTTCAGAGCATGAAGAAGAAAGATTATTGAAAACTCTGAAGAAGCACCGTGCCGCTATTGGATATACTCTGGATGATCTTAAGGGCATCAGTCCCACTCTATGTCAACATAAAATAAATTTGGAAGCTGATGCCAAACCAGTTTGTGATCCTCAACGACGTTTGAATCCTAAGATGAAAGAAGTGGTAATAAAGGAAATACTCAAGCTTCTGGAGGCATGTATAATTTATCCCATTGCTAATAGTCAGTGGGTAAGTCATGTCCATTGTGTCCCTAAGAAGGGAGGTATTACTGTTGTCCCCAATGACAAAGATGAATTGATCCCGCAAAGAATTATCACAGGTTATAGGATGGTAATTGATTTCCGCAAATTAAATAAGGCTACTAAGAAAGATCATTACCCCTTACCTTTTATTGATCAAATGCTAGAAAGATTATGCAAACATACACATTATTGTTTTCTAAATGGTTATTCCGGTTTCTCCCAAATACCTGTGTCGGCTAAAGATCAATCAAAGACTACTTTTACATGCCCTTTTGGTACTTTTGCTTATAGACGTATGCCTTTCGGTTTATGTAATGCACCTGCTACCTTTCAAAGATGCATGATGGCTATATTCTCTGACTTATGCAAGAAAATTTGTGAGGTTTTCATGGACAACTTTTCCGTCTATGGTTCCTCTTTTGATGATGGCTTGAGCAATCTTGCTTGAGTTTTGCAGAGATGTGAAGAAACTAATCTTGTCTTGAATTGGAAAAAGTGCCACTTTATGGTTAATGAAGGTATTGTCTTGGGGCAGAAAGTTTCTTAAAGAGGTATTGAAGTTGATAAAGACAAGGTTGATGCTATTGAAAAGATGCCATGTCCCAAGGACATCAAAGGTATAAGAAGTTTCCTTGGTTACACCGGATTTTATAGGAGGTTCATTAAGGACTTCTCAAAAATCCCTCGGCCTCTGACTAATTTATTACAAAAAGATGTACCATATGTCTTTGATGATGATTGTGTAGAAGCATTTGAAATACTTAAGAAAGCATTAGTCTCTGCACCTCTTGTTCAGCTACCTGATTGGAATTTACCCTTTGAAATTATGTGTGATGCTAGTGATTATGCTGTAGGTGTTGTTCTAGGGCGAAGAGTTGATAAGAGATTAAATGTTATCCATTATGCTAGTAAGACTCTAGACAATGCTCAAAGAAATTATTCTACTACCGAAAAGGAACTTTTAGCAGTTGTATTTGCTTGTGATAAATTCAGACCCTATATTGTTGATTCTAAAGTAACTTTTCACACAGATCATGTTGCTATTAAATATCTTATGGAAAAGGAAGATGCAAAACTTATACTTATTAGATGGGTTCTCCTGCTACAAGAATTTGATTTACATATTGTTGATAGAAAAGGAGCTGAGAACCCCGTTGCAGACAACTTATCTAGGTTAGAGAATGTTCTTGATGACCCACTACCTATTGATGATAGCTTTCCTGATGAACAATTAAATGTCATAAGCACTTCCCGTAGCACTCCATGGTATGCTGATTATGCTAATTATATTGTTGCTAAATTTATACCACCTAGCTTCACATACCAACAAAAGAAAAAGTTTTTCTATGACTTGCAACATTACTTTTGGGATGACCCACATCTTTATAAAGAAGGAGTAGATGGTGTTATTAGACGTTGTGTACCAGAGCATGAACAGGAACAGATCCTACGCAAGTGTCACTCCGAAGCTTATGGAGGACACCACGCTGGAGATAGAACTACACATAAGGTATTGCAATCCGGTTTTTATTGGCCTACTCTCTTCAAGGATGCCCGTAAGTTTGTTTTGTCTTGCGATGAATGTCAAAGAATTGGTAATATTAGTAGACGTCAAGAAATGCCTATGAATTATTCACTTGTTATTGAACCATTTGATGTTTGGGGCTTTGATTATATGGGACCTTTTCCTGCCTCTAATGGATATACACATATTTTAGTTGCTGTTGATTACGTTACTAAGTGGGTAGAAGCTATTCCAACTAGTAGTGCTGATCATAACACTTCTATTAAAATGCTTAAAGAAGTTATTTTTCCGAGGTTTGGAGTCCCTAGATATTTAATGACTGATGGTGGTTCACACTTTATTCATGGTGCTTTCCGTAAGATGCTTGCTAAATATGACGTTAATCATAGAATTGCATCTCCATATCACCCGCAGTCTAGTGGTCAAGTAGAATTGAGCAATAGAGAGCTCAAATTAATTTTGCAAAAGACTGTCAATAGGTCTAGAAAGAATTGGTCCAAGAAACTTGATGATGCATTATGGGCCTATAGAACTGCATATAAAAATCCTATGGGTATGTCTCCATATAAAATGGTTTATGGAAAAGCAGGTCACTTACCTCTCGAACTAGAACATAAGGCATACTGGGCTATTAAAGAGCTCAACTATGATTTCAAACCTACTAGTGAGAAGAGGTTATTTGATATTAGCTCACTTGATGAATGGAGAACTCAAGCTTATGAAAATGCCAAGTTGTTTAAAGAAAAGGTTAAAAGATGGCATGACAAAAGGATACAAAAGCGTGAGTTTAATGTAGGTGATTATGTATTGCTATACAACTCTCGTTTAAGATTTTTTGCAGGAAAACTTCTCTCTAAACGGGAAGGTCCTTACGTTATCAAGGAGGTCTATCATTCCGGTGCCATAAAAATCAACAACTTCGCAGGCACAAATCCGAAGGTGGTAAACGGTCAAAGGATCAAACACTATACTCAGGTAATCCTATAAATATTGAAACTAATATTATTGAAACTGTAACCCCGGAGGAATACATAAGGGACACTTTCCAGAACGTTCCAGACTCCGAAAAGGAATAGGTATGTGGTACGGTAAGTAAACCGACTCCAAAACAATTTTTAAGGCAATATTTCTCCGTTTTGGAATATTTACAAAAATAGAAAAATAAGTAGCAGTTCGGGGAGGACACGAGGCCTCCACAAGGGTGGAGGGCGCGCCCTACCCCCCTGGGCGCACCCCCTACCTCGTGAGCACCTCGTGTGCCCTCCGGACTCTATTTCCTTGCACGATACATATTTTGGTTGGTAAAAATTCATTATATATACTCCCGAAGGTTTTGACTCCCGTATCACACAAATATCCTCTATTTTCGTTTCGAGCTATTTCTGTTGCAGATTTAGAGCACCATGACTTCTCCCTCCTCTAACAACGAAGACAAGGATGCTTGGCTATTGAAGATAGAGTTGAAAAGAGAGGAACCAGAAGAGATCAACAATGATGAAAGGATCAAGAAGGCTATGGAGGTTCAAGCTCCGGTGGTGAAAGAAGAAGACATCCCTCAACCTTTACCTAACCTTTTCACTCCAACAGAGATTGAAGCCTTCAAGATGATTGAGTTAGCCCGCATACAGAACAAGTATCTTACACAGGAAAATATTCCGTTGAAGGATCATATTGCTGGGCTCAAGGGCATTATTCACAAGTTGGAGGAACTTTTACGCTTGATGTGCGATTATCCACCGTCATCATCACCAGCTTCATCACCTCCAAGGATATAATCACATGGGTATGGGCACTCCCCTTGGCAGCTGCCAAGCTTGGGGGAGGTGCCCTGGTATCGTATCACCGTCAGAACTCCTATATTTTACCGTTTTCTTAGTTCGATCCTTTTAGTAGTATCTTGATTTAGTAGAATAAAGTCATGGCATGATCTAGTTTTGAGTTTTGCTTTATGATCCTTCTTTGTAATCGAGTCCGTGAGCTATATAATAAATATTAGTGTTGAGTCAAGGGCTTGAGTATTTTGCCATGATCTTGGGTGATTAGAAGAAAAAGAATAAAAAGAATCAAAGAGTTCATATTGATCTTATTGAAAGTAATGACTTCACATAGAAAGAGTATGATGATTAAAAGTTGTTGGGAGTTGGCAAATATAGCTTTGTTCATCGTTGCAATTAATAGGAAGTAATAAGGAAAGAGAGGTTTCACATATAGATATATTATCATTGAGATCTTTTATGATTGGGAGCACTCATTAAAATATGACATGCTAAAGAGTTGAGGTTGGACAAGGAAGACAACATAATGAGTTATGTTTTCTTACATCCAAGATAAAGTATGTTGTCATGGATCCTCTACCGTGTTGAGCTTGCCATTCCCCCTCATGCTAGCCAAATTCTCAGCACCAAGTAGAAATACTACTTGTGCTTCCCAATACCCTTAAACCAGTTTTGCCATGAGAGTCCACCATATCTACCTATGGATTGAGTAAGATCCTTCAAGTAAGTTGTCATCGGTGCAAGCAATAGAAATTGCTCTCTAAATATGCATGACTTATTAATGCAGAGAAATAAGCTTTGTACGAACTTGTTGTGGACGCAATAAAAGCGACGGACTGCATAATAAAGGTTCACATACAAGGGGCAATATAAAGTGACGTTCTTTTGCATTAAGATTTTGTGCATCAACCCTAAACGCGCATGACAACCTCTTCTTCCCTCTGCGAAGGGCCTATCTTTTATTATTATCCTCCACCTTATGCAAGAGCCATGGTGATCTTCACCTTTCCCCTTTTTAGTTTAGCCTTTGGCAAGCTCAGCATGTTGGAAAGAACATGATATATATATATATACCTAATTGGATGTAGGGGAGCATGAATTATTATTGTTGACATTACCCTTGAGGTAAAAGGTTGTGGGGAAAAACTATAAGCCCCTATCTTTCTCTGTGTCCGACTAAAACTCCGTAACCACAAGTATTGCGTGAGTGTTAGCACTTATGAAGGACTAAGTGATAGTTGAGTATGTTGACTTGCTTTTAAGCTCTGACATAGACTCTTTCCAATGTTATGATAAATTGCAATTGCTTCAATGACCGAGGTTATAATTTCTTGGTGCTCAATAAGGTTTCTGATTCATACTTTAGCTTTTTGAGAAGATCATCCTTGAACATGAGTAATCATATGACGAAATCTATATATGTTGCTGTTATGAAATAATCATGATGCCTTCATGTCCGTATTTTATTTTTATCGACGCCTCTACCTCTAAACATGAGGACATATTTATTGTTATCGGCTTTTCGCTTGAGGAAAAGCGAGGTCTAAGCTTGGGGGAGTTGATACATCCATTTTGCATCATGCTTTTATGACAATATTTATTGCATTATGAGCTGTTATTTCACATTATGTCACAATACTTATGACTATTCTCTCTTATTTTACAAGGTTTACATGAAGAGGGAGAATGCCGGCAGCTGGAATTCTAGGCTGGAAAAGGAGCAAATATTGAAGGCCTATTCTGCGCAACTCCACGGAATACCTTAAAATAAATAAAGAAAAATCGTCGCCAAAGATGAAGGCCAGGGGGCCCACACCCTACTCACGAGGGTGGGGGGCGCGCCCTCCCCCCTAGGCGCACCCCCTACCTCGTGGGCCCCCTGGTGGCTCTCCGACGCCCATCTTCTCCTATATCAAGTCTTTCGATGAGAAAAAAATAGAAGGAAACCTTTCAGGACGAGACTCCGCCGCCACGAGGCGGAACCTTGGCGGAACCAATCTAGGGCTCCGGCAGAGCTGTTCTGCCGGGGACACTTCCCTCCGGGAGGGGGAAATCATCACCATCGTCATCATCAACGCTCCTCTCATCGGGAGAGGGCAATCTCCATCAACATCTTCATCAGCACCATCTCATCTCCAAACCCTAGTTCATCTCTTGTATCCAATTCTTGTCTCCAAGTCCTGGATTGGTGCTAGTAGGTTGCTAGTAGTGTTGATTACTCCTTGTAGGTGATGCTAGTTGGTTTAGATCATATGTTCAGATCCTTTATGCACATTATTACCCCTCTGATTATGAACATGAATATGCTTTGTGAGTAATTACGTTTGTTCCTGAGGACAAGGGAGAAGTCTTGCTATTAGTAGTCATGTGAATTTGGTATTCATTCGATATTTTGATAAGATGTATGTTGTGTAACCTCTAGTGGTGTTATGTGAACATCAACTACATAACACTTCACCATTATTTGGGCCTAGAGGAAGGCATTGGGAAGTAATAAGTAGATTATGGGTTGCTAGAGTGACAGAAGCTTAAACCCTAGTTTATGCGTTGCTTCGTAAGGGGCTGATTTGGATCCATATGTTTCATGCTATGGTTAGGTTTACCTTAATACTTTTATTGTAGTTGCGGATGCTTGAAATAGAGGTTAATCATAAGTGGGATGCTTGTTCAAGTAAGAACAGCAGCCAAGCACCGGTCCACCCACATATCAAATTATCAAAGTACCGAACGCGAATCATATGAGCGTGATGAAAACTAGCTTGACGATATTCCCATATGTCCTTGGGAGCGCTTTTCCTATTATAAGAGTTTGTCCAGGCTTGTCCTTTGCTACAAAAAGGATTGGGCCACCTTGCTGCACTTTATTTACTTTTGTTACTTGTTGCTCGTTACCATTTATCTTATCACAAAACTATCTGTTACCACTTATTTCAGTACTTGCAGAGAATACCTTGCTGAAAACCGCTTATCATTTCCTTCTACTCCTCGTTGGGTTCGACACTCTTACTTATCGAAAGGACTATGATAGATCCCCTATACTTGTGGGTCATCAACCATGCTTTTATTTCCAATGTTGTAATTTGTCCGACATGCATACAAACAAACGGTTCATTAAAGTTTCACTTTGCCTCCACTACGTGCCGCTTCACGTCTTAGTTTTGACATCCCATTCGGTTCATGGCCCGACACATGTTGACGAGATCGATTGATGTTGAGTGATCAATTGCGTGTCATGCAAGGAGATAAAGGTTTGGTCTGTTTCTATGATAGAAATGACCTGGGGGGTCTGTGGGGATCAGAGGGAGTATATTGTATGTTCATAAGCGAAACGAATGTATTGTACCCAGCCTAGTCCTCTTTTGATCGATCTCTGGACCCCGAGATGAAATCGAGAGAGAATGAGTGGGGGCATGTGTGATACCTAATGCGGATTCAAAATTTTGAACCGGTGATCATAGCATCTGCAAATCATATATAAAGGGTAATCAATGTTCGTTTCGTTTTTGAACGTACAATATACTCCCTTCGATCCTTTCTAGTTTACATATAAGTTTTATGTGTAGTCAAAGTATCTCTACTTTGATCAAACTTACAGAAAAAAGTATCAACATTCAACAACGCCCAATCAATATTGTTAGATTAGTACGTACTCCGAGATTGTACTCGAGATGGTTTCCAATTTGTTTTCAACCACGTGAATGTGCTTGTTCTCGCGCATGCTCTTCCTACTAGGATTTCTCCACATATAGTCGGTCCAATAATAACTTTTTTAAGCTCCCTGTCCAATAGTACTAGTGGAGTACTGACGACATCTATACTAGAGGATGCAGTGCTCATAGTAGTACTCCCTCCTACCATTTATATAGGGCCTATGTGGAGGAGAGAGATTTGAAAAAGTAAGGGGAGTGAGCTCTCATGCAAGAGCCTAGCTATATACGCATTCCTAGTTAAATACAATAAATATGAAGAAAGAGATAGAGAGGAGATGGAAAAAAGTACTAATACAATAGCCAACCTTATAATTTTTTTGCGGGAAATAGCCAACCTTATAGCCCACACTACTGCATGAGTGCATATAATAGATGATGGCTATAGATGACATGGCAGTTCCTTATAGACATCGACTGGCTATATTATTAACCATGCTCTAATGCGTTTTTCAAAACTGCATTTGACTATTGACAAGATTAATAGTACATGAGATATATAATGTGAAAATTATATCATTGGAAGCTCCTTTCACATACGAATTTGACCATATGCTTTGTGTAAGTTGCATGTCATATATTATTACTCTAACATTTGGTCAAAGTTAGCCTTGAAAAACGCATTAGGCCCTGTATAGTAAATGGAAGGAGGGAGTAGTAGTGGAAGTGGATCCTCTGACGTATTTATCCCTGCCTTACCCTCCATTTCGGTCACTTACTAGCGGACCCCATGCATGTTAGGCCCCGCATATCAGTCACTCAATGGGTTCGGCCACGTAAGGGGATCCTCATCCGTAGTATACTCCCTCTTTTTTTATTTACTCCGCATAAAATGGAGGGAGTGGTAGTTGATACATCTCCAACGTATATATAATTTTTGATTGTTCCATGCTATTATATTACCCCTTTTGGATGTTTATGGGCTTTATTTTACACATTTATATCATTTTTGGGACTAACCTACTAACCGGAGGCCCAGCCCATATTGCTGTTTTTTTGCCTATTTTAGTATTTCGAAGAAAAGGAATATCAAACGGAGTCCAAACGGATGAAACCTTCGGGAGCGTTATTTTTGGAACAAATCTGATCCGGAGAGCTTGGAGTGCAAGTCAAGAAGCCTCCGAGGGCCCCACAAGATAGGAGGCCGCCCCCCTGTAGGGCGCGCCCTTTGTCTCGTGGGCCCCTCGGGCGGCCACCGACGTACTTCTTCCTCCTATATATACCTACGTACCCTGAAAACATCCAAGAGCACCACGAAACACAATTTCCACCATTGTAACCTTCTGTATCCGCGATATCCCATCTTGGAGCCCTTGCCGGCACTCTGCCGGAGGGGGAAGCAACCATGGAGGGTCTCTACATCAACATCCTTGCCCCTCCGATGAGTTGTGAGTAGTTTACCACATACCTACGGGTTCATAGTTATTAGCTAGATGGCTTCTTCTCTCTTTTTGGATCTCAATACAATGTTCTCCCCCTCTCTTGTGGAGATCTATTCGATGTAATCTCTTTTTTCGGTGTGTTTGTCGAGATCCGATGAATTGCGGGTTTATGATCAAGTTTATTTATGAATAATATTTGAATCTTCTCTGAATTCTTTTATGGATGATTGAGTTATCTTTGCAAGTCTATTCGAATTATCATTTGGTTTGGCCTACTAGATTGATCTTTTTTGCCATGGGAGAAGTGCTTAGCTTTGGGTTCAATCTTGCGGTGTTCTTACCCAGTGACAGAAAGGGTTGCAAGACACGTATTGTATTGTTGCCAT
Organism: Triticum aestivum; assembly: GCF_018294505.1. Lineage (NCBI taxonomy): Eukaryota > Viridiplantae > Streptophyta > Magnoliopsida > Poales > Poaceae > Triticum > Triticum aestivum. Next base: position 259,367,138 of record NC_057801.1, on the reverse strand, counting down.
CGAGGATAACAAGATGGGGTTTATATCATATTGCATGTGTTTATCCCTCTACATCATGTCATCTTGCTTATTGCGTTACTCTGTTCTTATGAACTTAATACTCTAGATGCAGGCAGGAGTCGGTCGATGTGTGGAGTAATAGTAGTAGATGCAGGCAGGAGTCGGTCTACTTGTTATGGACGTGATGCCTATATACATGATCATGCCTAGATAATCTCATAACTATGCGCTTTTCTATCAATTGCTCGACAGTAATTTGTTCACCCACCGTAATACTTAAGCTATCTTGAGAGAAGCCTCTAGTGAAACCTATGGCCCCCGGGTCTGTCTCTTATCATATTTGCCTTCAATCTACCTTTATTTGCATCTTTACTTTTTGCATCTATATTATAAAATACCAAAAATATATTTATCTTATCATACTATCTTTATTAGATCTCACTTTCGCAAGTGGCCGTAAGGGATTGACAACCCCTTTATTGCATTGGTTGCGAGTTCTCAGTTTGTTTGTGTAGGTGCGTGGGACTTTTGAGGAGCCTCCTACTGGATTGATACCTTGGTTCTCAAAATTAAGGGATATACTTACGCTACACTTTGTTGCATCACCTTCTCCTCTTCGAGGAAAACCAACGCAAGCTCAAGACGTAGCAAGAAGGATTTCTGGCGCCATTGTCGGGGAGGTCTTCTCTCAAGTCAAGACATAACAAGTACCCATCACAAACCCATTTCCCTCGCATTTACATTATTTGACATTTGCCTCTCGTTTTCCTATCCCCCACTTCACCCTTGCCGTTTTATTCGCCCTCTCTTTCCCTATCTTCTCCTCTCTTTTCGTTTGTCTTATTCTGTGTGCTTGTTTGCTTGCTTGACCTTATGGCTGCGCCTAAGGGCCCTGACCACCTTCTCAGAAGGATGGATGAGATTGAATCAAATATTAGAAGTTTTATGAATTTGCAATTTGAGCATAATAATTTCTTTAGAAAAGAGCTTAAGGAACAAAAAAAATTTTGGGTTTCATGAACAAAGAGCTTGATGATATGAATAAAGAATTCTATGGTGTTAACGCTCAAATTACCCGGCTTGAAAATGCTATAGCCAAAATTTCTTACAAGCAAGCCACCTTAGTCAATAAGATGGCCGCTAAACCAGAAAAATTACATGAAAATAATGATGAGGATCTTAAAGTTATTGATACGTCTCCGATTAGATCTATGTTTTGCAATATGAATTTTCATGATTATGGGAGTGATGATGAATCAACTTTGCCTAGAAGGCTCCCAAAAATTCGGAGTCTTTAGATCTTGATGTTAAATTTGGTAAAAGTGAGATTGAAGAATCCTCAACTTCTAATAATGTTGAACGTACTATCTCGGATTTCAAGGAATTTGATTATGATAATTGTTCTTTAAAAGGATGTATTTCCTTGTTGCAATCCGTTGTTAATTCTCCTCATGCTTATAGTCAAAACAAAGCTTTTACCAAACATATTGTTGATACCTTGATGCAATCTTATGATGAAAAACTTAATTTGGAAGTTTCTGTACCTAGAAAACTTAATGATGAGTGGGAACCTACTATAAAGATTAAAATTAAAGATTATGAGTGTTTTGCTTTGTGTGATTTAGGTGCTAGTGTTTCCACGATTCCGAAAACTTTATGTGATATTCTAGGTTTCCATGATCTTGATGATTGCTCTTTAAATTTGCACCTTGCGGATTCCACCATTAAAAAGCCTATGGGAAGGATCAATGATGTCCTTATTATTGCAAATAGAAATTCGGTGCCCGTAGATTTTATCGTTCTTGATATAGATTGCAATCTTTCTTGCCCTATTATTCTTGGTAGACCTTTCCTTAGAACGATCGGTGCGATTATTGATATGAAGGAAGGGAATATTAGATTCCAATTTCCATTAAAGAAATGCATGGAGCAATTTCCAAGAAAGAAAGTCAAATTACCTTATGAATCTATCATGCGTGCTACTTATGAATTTAGTGCCAAAGATGGCACTCACTAGATCTATCTGTGCTTTTTATGCCTAGCTAGGGGCGTTAAACAATAGCGCTAGTTGGGAGGAAACCCAATTTTCTTTATGTTTTTTTGTTTTTGCTCCTGTTTAGTAATAAATCTTGCATCTACCTTCTGGTTAGATGTGTTTTTATCTTTTAATTAGTGTTTGTGCCAAGTAGAACCTATAGGATAACCTACGATGATAGTTGATTTGATTCTGCTGAAAAACAGAAACTTTGCATGCACGAATATAATTTTGTTAAATCACAGGAACGTGCTTTTTGTGTTGATTCTTTTTTCTGCTGTTCTATAAACAAATTTTCCAGGACTTCCTATTTTGGTAGGATTTTTAGAGTTCAAGAAGTTTGTGTTAGTTACAGATTGCTACAGACTGTTCTATTTTTGACAGATTGTGTTTTTCGTGTGTTGTTTTCTTATTTCAGTGCATCTATGGCTAGTAATTCAGTATATGCACCATAAAGAAGTTGGAATACAGTAGGTTTAACACCAAAATAAATAAAGAATGAGTTCATTGCAGTACCTTATGTGGTGGTTTTGTTTTCTTTCACTAACGGAGCTTATAAGATTTCCTCTTGAGTTTTGTGTTGTGAAGTTTTCAAGTTTTGGGTAAAGCTTTTATGGACTATGGAATAAGGAGTGGCAAGAGCCTAAGCTTGGGTATTACCATGGCACCCCAATATATTCAAGGATAGCCAAAATCTTAAGCTTGGGGATGCCCCGGGAAGGCATCCCCTCTTTCTTCTTTGTTCATTGGTAACTTTACTTGGAGCTATATTTTTATTCGCTACATGATATGTGTTTTGCTTGGAGCGTCGTGTATTATATTAGTCTTTGCTTTTTAGTTTACCACAATAATCCTTGCTGTACACACCTTTTGGGATAAGCCTATTGGATTAGAATTTGCTAGAATACTCTATGTGCTTCACTTATATCTTTTGAGCTTGATAGTTTTTGCTCTAGTACTTCACTTATATCTTTTAGAGCACGGTGGTGTATTAATTTTGAAGAAATTGCTAGTCTCTCATGCTTCACTTATATTATTTTGAGAGTCTTTTAGAACAGCATGGTATTTTCTATTATCATAAAGTTGGTCCTAGAATGATGAGCATCCAAGTTGGGTATAATAAAAACTATCATAGAAAGTGAATTGGATGCTATGATCAATTTGATGCTTGATAATTGTTTTGAGATAGGAGGTAGTGATATTAAAGTCATGCTAGTTGGGTGATTATGAATTTAAAGAATACTTGTGTTGAAGTTCGTGATTCCCGTAGCATGCACGTATGGTGAACCGCTTTGTGATGAAGTTGGAGCACAAATTTATTTATCGATTGTCTTCCTTATGAGTGGCGGTCGGGGACGAGTGATGGTCTTTTCCTAACAATCTATCCCCCTAGGAGCATGCACGTAGTACTTTGGTTTTTGATGACTTCTAAATTTTTGCAACAAGTATATGAGTTCCTTTGATTAATGTTGAGTCCATGGATTATACGCACTCTTTCACCCTTCCACCATTGTTGGCCTCTCTTGTATCGTGCAATTTTCCCCGGTACCTTACACCTACCATTTACCTTCCTGAAAACAGCCACCATACCTACCTATTATGGAATTTCCATATCCATTCCGAGATATATTGCCATGCAACTTTCCACCGTTCCATTCATATGACACACATCACTTTTGTCATATTGCTTTTTGCATGATCATGTAGTTGACATCAAATTTGTGGAAAGGCCACCTTCATAATTTTCATACATGTCACTCTTGATTCATTGCATATCCCGGTACACCATCGGAGGCATTCATATAGAGTCATATCTTGTTCTAGCTTTGAGTTGTAAATCCATAAAAGTGTGATGATCTTCATTATTAGAGCATTGTCCTAGTGAGGAAAGGATGATGAAGACTATGATTCCCCCACAAGTCGGGATGAGACTTCAGACTTTACAAAAAGAAAGAAAAAAAGAAAAGAAAAAAAGAAAAAAAAAGAGAAAGGCCAAAAAAAGAAGGCCAAAGAAAAAGAAAAGAGAAAAAGAAAAAAAAGAAAAGAAAAAAAATAAAATGAGAGAAAAAGAGAGAAGGGACAATGCTACTATCTCTTTTTCCACACTTGTGCTTCAAAATAGCACCATGATCTTCATGATAGAGAGTCTCATATGTTATCACTTGCATATACTAGTGGGAATTTTTCATTATAGAACTTGGCTTGTATATTCCAATGATGGGCTTCCTCAAAAGTGCCCTAGGTCTTCGTGAGCAAGCAAGTTGGATGCACCCCACTTAGTTTCTTTTGTTGAGCTTTCATATATTTATAGCTCTAGTGCATCCGTTGCATGGCAATCCCTACTCACTCACATTGATATCTATTAATGGGCATCTCCATAGCCCGTTGATACGCCTAGTTGATGTGAGACTATCTTCTCCTTTTTTGTCTTCTGCACAACCACCCTTCTTTTCCACATATAGTGCTATGTCCATGGCTCACGCTCATATATTGTGTGAAAGTTGAAAAGGTTTGAGATTATTAAAGTATGAAACAATTTCTTGGCTGGTCATCGGGGTTGTGCATGATTAAATACTCTGTGTGATGAAGATAGAGCATAGCCAGACTATATGATTTTGTAGGGATAACTTTCTTTAGCCATGCTATTTTGAGAAGACATGATTACTTTGATTAGTATGCTTGAAGTATTACTATTTCTTATGTCAATATGAACTTTTATTTTGTATTAATTTGGATCTGTCCATTCATGCCTCACTAAAGAAAATTACATTATGAATTATGCTAGGTAGCATTCCACATCAAAAATTTCTTTTTTTATCATTTACCTACTCGAGGATGAGCTGGAATTAAGCTTGGGGATGCTTGATACGTCTCCAACGTATCTATAATTTTTGATTGTTCCATGCTATTATATTACCCCTTTTGGATGTTTATAGGCTTTATTTTACACATTTATATCATTTTTGGGACTAACCTACTAACCGGAGGCCCAGCCCATATTGCTGTTTTTTTGCCTATTTCAGTATTTCGAAGAAAAGGAATATCAAACGGAGTCCAAACAGAATGAAACCTTCGGGGGCGTTATTTTTGGAACAAATCTGATCCGGAGAGCTTGGAGTGCAAGTCAAGAAGCCTCCGAGGGCCCCACGAGATAGGAGGGCACGCCCCCCTTGTAGGGCGCGCCCCTTGTCTCATGGGCCCCTCGGGCGGCCACCGACGTACTTCTTCCTCCTATATATACCTACGTACCCCGAAAACATCCAAGAGCACCAGAAACACAATTTCCACCGCCATAACCATTTGTATCCGCGAGATCCCATCTTGGAGCCCTTGCCGGCACTCTGCCGGAGGGGGAAGCAACCACGGAGGGCCTCTACATCAACATCCTTGCCCCTCTTATGAGTTGTGAGTACTTTACCACAGACCTACGGGTCCATAGTTATTAGCTTGATGGCTTCTTCTCTCTTTTTGGATCTCAATACAATGTTCTCCCCCTCTCTTGTGGAGATCTATTTGATGTAATCTCTTTTTGTGGTGTGTTTATTGAGATCCGATGAATTGTGGGTTCATGATCAAGTTTATCTATGAATAATATTTGAATCTTCTCTGAATTCTTTTATGTATGATTGAGTTATCTTTGCAAGTCTCTTCGAATTATCAGTTTGGTTTGGCCTACTAGATTGATCTTTCTTGCCATGGGAGAAGTGCTTAGCTTTGGGTTCAATCTTGTGGTGTTCTTACCCAGGGACAGAAAGGGTTGCAAGACACGTATTGTATTGTTGCCATCGAGGATAACAAGATGGGGTTTATATCATATTGCATGTGTTTATCCCTCTACATCATGTCATCTTGCTTAATGCGTTACTCCGTTCTTATGAACATAATACTCTAGATGCAGGCAGGAGTCGGCCGATGTGTGGAGTAATAGTTGTAGATGCAGGTAGGAGTCGGTCTACTTGTTATGGACGTGATGCCTATATACATGATCATGCCTAGATAATCTCATAACTATGCACTTTTCTATCAATTGCTCGACAGTAATTTGGTCACCCACCATAATACTTATGCTATCATGAGAGAAGCCTCTAGTGAAACCTATGGCCCCCGGGTCTATCTCTTATCATATTTGCTTTCAATCTACCTTTATTTGCATCTTTAATTTTTGCATCTATATTACAAAATACCAAAAATATATTTATCTTATCATACTATCTTTATTAGATCTCACTTTCGCAAGTGGCCGTGAAGGGATTGACAACCCCTTTATTGCGTTGGTTGCAAGTTCTCAGTTTGTTTGTGTAGGTGCGTGGGAATTTTGAGGAGCCTCCTACTGGATTGATACCTTTGTTGTCAAAACTGAGGGAAATACTTACGCTACACTTTGCTGCATCACCCTCTCCTCTTCGAGGAAAACCAACGCAAGCTCAAGATGTAGCAGTAGTATAAATGACGCGGGCGGGGGAGGGGGAGGGACATCGGTTTTCTCTCAACTGCGGTCCCACAAGCGAGCGAAAATGCAAGATGAAGCGCGTTCCATTCGGTGAGCGACGTGGAGGGTCCAGTGTGCCGGGGTGCAATGCGAACGTGAGAAGAGCGATGTACAGTCAAAACCGATTAATCGGTCGTCACCAGAACCACTATTCATGCCAGAACGTTCGCTGCTCGGCCTACACCAGCCACTACCCCAAAACCACACCTAATCTCTAGCACATTCCCCCACCTTTCGATCCCCTATCCCACATCAAGCGTCCCCTAGTTCACCGGAAAGCCATGGCGCACCGCAAGATCATGTACTACAAGACGCTGACGCCGGAGCGCTGCGCCATAGACCTCCGTTCCCAAGCTCGCTTTACGGCGGGCCAATCCCCGAGTTCTCTAGAGCCAAGCTACGAGGAGGAGGAAGCCGATCCAATGTTCATGGCGGAGTTTACGGCGCCGAAGGCCCCCGATTGGTATGAGACGATGGACGTCTACTTCGTGCCTGCGTCCGAGTCCCCCATGGTGCAGGAGGACCAGCGGTTCAACCTGGCGATACTAAAGGAGGACCAGGAGGCAGAGGCTCAACTCGACGCGGAGCACGCGCATTCCGCTGCCATCAAGGCTCTCCTAAAGGCGGAACCGAATGTTGTGGATGTGAACCGGGCGACGGAGGCTCAACTTGAGGCAGAGCGCACGGATGCCGCTACCATCGAGGCCCTCCTACAGGCGGAATCGGACGTCCTGGACTTGAACCGGGCGGCATAGGCTCAACTCGATGTGGAGCACGCGGATGCCGCTGTCATCGAGGCCCTCCTACAGGCGGAACCAGATGTCCTGGACTTGAACCGGGCGGCGGAGGCTCAACTCAACTCGGAGCGCGCGGATGCCGCTGCCATCGAGGCCCTCCTGCAGGCGGAACCGGACGTCCTCGACTTGAACCAGGCGGTGCTCTCGTCCATGCAGAGCGCCCGCACACTCCACGTGAAAGAGTAGCTGGAGGCCGAGGACAACCACGGTGCGGAGACACACATCGGTAGCTACGGCTGGTTCGTGCGGGCAGCCAAAGATGACGAGGCCATCTTGTTCCGCAAGCAGAAATAGTTTTTCCTTTATGTTGTTGTTTTTATGGATCTTTTGTTGTGTAAAAACATATATTGTTATGCAAGTCGCCTAACTTTCATCATTTGGGACAGTCTACCATTTCAGGCGGTTGGATGAATATCCTACGTCTCCTAACCCTTCTTCGTCACCTCTTCTTCTTCCCCAACAGACCACCGCACGGGCCGTACGGATACTCCCCAACATGCGGTTGGATAAACATACACTATGAACGAAAATTATGTGTTAGCGGTAGGATGGCTGAGTTTGGTTTGTTCACATGTGACAACACGTGTCAGTGAGGGTGCGTTCCCTTGGTTGGGTTTGCGGCGTGCAGGAGCGACTTTGTGAGGGTGCGGTGCAACCGCGGCGTGCAGGAGCGACCGTGTGAGGGTGCGGTGCGACCGCGACAGCCGTGTGCAAGTGTACCTCCTTTTCATTTTCAAAACTTTAGGCAAGCTAGGCAAAATGTGTGGCGAAGTATGGCAATGCAAGGCCTAGACCCAAACAGGATAAGTACGTACATACTAGGAGTACTAGTGTTAAAAAAGAAAGGCGGGGTTTTCTTCATGGGATTAATCGATACAAATCCTCATTTGACATGTCAATTAATGCGTATTTTTTCTCCAAATCCCAAAGAGCTAATCATCTCACTCCTCATCGCTTGATTAATGCAGCGCCATGCAAACCAACCTTCTCACTTCCGCATGCATGCAGGGTATATTAATGTCCTTGGTTGCTAGTACGAGGCAAACCCCATCAATTTTTTTCCTCGATTAGTGTTAGTGGCCTTTTGCAAATTGTAAATTTGATATACTGGCCTTGTGTACAAAAAATGGAGGTAGTAACTATATTTGACTTCCTTCCCCATTGCTGTGACGTCGACGATATCTCGCACATTGTGGTTTGGCGAAGTGCGTTTGACGGAGAACACCATTGAGGGAGACCACGGTAAGTCATTTACAAGTGCCGCCTGCAAGACGAGACAACAACCTTATTTGCATCCAGGAAGTCTGTTGAACCAAAGGATGCGTAAATGTACTTGTACTATTAGTACACAATAGCGTCGTCCGTCCAGATTAGTGCGGTGAGGTGGTTTCTTGAAGAAGACAATGGAGAAGCGGAGTCAGCGAAGAATGAAATGATGGTTGCTTTGTCCGTGCTTTGTGATTTGATGCCTCACTGCTTTGTGACTTGTGATAGAAGGGACAGGGGAGTAGACTCTGTGGTCTATACTGTACATTCGTCCAAGCACGGGAGAAAGAGGAGAGACGTTGCATTTTTCTATTCCTTCAATCAATCAATCAATCAGGGAGCTTCGGTTCCATCTTTTTGGCTTTGGCAGCACCTCCACAATGGTTCCCACGATGCCAAAAGCTATTTTCACATTTGGCTACACATTGTGGATGCCCTTAACCGTACCACTTGGTTTTGCTCCTGTGTGCTATCTATACAAATCTCAATTATATTGATCTAAAAAATTATAGAATCAAGATTAGTAAAAAGGAGGTAATTTTGCCGTGCGGATGGTGGGGGAGGTTTCTTATTTTTAGAGGACGTTGTCCTCGCGGTTTGCTAACATGCGGTCCCACGTGTCAGTGCTTTACAAAGCCAATCTGCATCCCACATGAGGCAGAACAACGGCAGAAGCAACACGCGGTTAACTTGAAGAAGATGAGGGAGAATCGGATTCAGCAACGAGTGAAATGATGGTTGCTTTGTCCCTCCAACTTATTTTTTAGCATTATTACTTCGTCTCTCCAACTTAACTGCAGGAAAGGTGCAGCTTTGTGATTTGACGCCTCATTGCTCATTACTACGCTGACGCCATGACTGGGGTGCTTCACCCGGGCTGCTCTGCACTGTATTTCGGTATGGCACGTGGACCCGGTAGCTTGATGTCCCACATGTCAGCGAAAGGGACTAGAAGATTTATGAAAGCGAGCACTCCACTCTTACGATGGAGGAGTACACGACACGGCGGCCCAGTGAACTGTCACTTGTACTGTATAGTACTATAGTTTTGTTGTTTCGCACAATCCATCGATACAAACTCGATTAAACAGGAAAGAGCGGGATTTTTCCCGCACGGTAGATGATACTGGCCATACATTTCAAAGGCAATTTTAATGTATGCAAACTGAACAATTAAGTAACAATATGATATCTAGTAAAACTAAAAAAAACATATGATTTATTGTGTTAGAGTGTAGTAGTGTTGTATTGCATAGTTGTTAGATGTAACATGTGAGAACATGTAGAGATGTAGTTTTGGAGGGCCTACAGAGAGAAAAGCGTCATATGGCCACCGAACTTTAGAATAAGCTGATCACGGTCACTATATATGTTTTGCGGTGATTATACAGTCACTTGCTCACGGTTCAGCATCGGATTGCACTCTGTTGACCGGCCAAATAGTCTGTGTGGCACCATGTTGACTACTTAAATTGACCACGTTCCTCGTGGGTCCCACCTGTTAGTTCGCATAGGGAAAAGGTCAGATAAACACAAATTTATGCAGGCGCGACAAGACTCCAACCCGTGCACGGGAATCACCTGGTTGTGTATGTGACTGTCAGGGCCTGATGTGTGCGCATGCACGTGTAGGTTGAGCACTTGAGCGTGAGAGTGTGTGGTGTACTAGTGTGTGCATGCATACGTGCGTGTGTGCGTGTGAGTGTTGCGTGCGTGCGTGGTTGCATGTGTACGTGTGAGTGTTGTGTGCATGCATGGGTGCATGTGTTTGTGTGAGTGTTGCGTGCATGCAGTTCTTGTGCATGCGTGCATGTGTGTATAATCACCACACCAACTCCTGTGTGTCAAAATAGACGGCTCAACATACCAATACAAGGCCACCTTGTCTGCTGTGCCCGCGGTCATCACTTCGAACCACCGTCCAATATTTTTTTGTCGTTTGTTTTCATTCTTACTAGCAAGATGCCCGTGCGTTGCACGTAACATCAAGGTGCATTTGTATGACTAGTTTATCTGGTGAGAGAAAAGGATGAATGACGGAAGGCCTTATTTGCAAATGTGGAGAGGTGTGTGGGTACCTTTTTGCAAAATTGCCATAGTTTCTTTCCTATCCGTCAGATATAAATCGGACGGCCTATATTACAAGATGGCAGGAACACCATCATCACTAACTCTATGTTTTATAAGAGTGTTATATTTTATAAGAGTGTAGTGTAGAGTAGATACAAGCCGATAGGTGGGCCCAATGGTAGTGAAATAATGTGATGCAACACTAGAGGTGCCACGTGGAGCGTTTAACTGGTCAACTAGTCGTGTCTTGAGCAAATACAGAGTTGTACGATGAGCCCGTGACTGTATAATAACCACAAAACATAAATGGTGACCGTAATGAGTGGATTCTGAAATCCTACATATCGTGCTTTCGCTTCATGATCGTCACTGTATATATCGCGAGAGAAAGATGAAACATGCGTGAATGTGCTGGGGGCTTACTTTTAGAGGACCTGGAGATAGTTTGTGTGCGTACGTGAAAGGGGCTTAGAAGGGGGTATGCGATGGAGAGAGAGATGGTCTTTGTTTCTCTTTATTATGACTAACTTTATATATAGTATAAAAATATACAAATTCACAGTGCAGAATAAATATCATTGTGGGCACCATGCAATGCGAATTAGCGTTCATACTCCTCATATAACTTTGTAATGTTGTATATATGTTGAAATTCTAAAATAATTTTTTGGCCACACTTTATTCAAAAGGAATGTTGTATGCAAAATAAACGTGAAGAGAGGGCTTTTTTGATCAATGGGGTACGTGATGTAACATGTATGAATGTGTCGTTGATGCATTTGGCAAGGCCTAGAGAGGTATATGTGTGTATTACGTATTCGAGAGAGGCATGGATAGAGGGGCCGGCAGGGGGGGCGTGGGAGAGATAGCACGAGAAATGAGAGCAGTCTAGAGAAAGAGAGAGACGAATATGACGTCACGGCGAGAGATTCCCTTGAGAGTGTATATGCAAGGGGGGAGGTGATAGAGGCCCCTAGAGAATTTTTTTGTGTCTGGTGTCTGTGTTGGTATGTGTGGGTGTGAGAAGATAACGAGATGTGGGGGCAGAGGGTGTGTCACCACGTGAGGTCCGGTGGGTCGAGGTGAGGCCCTTCATTCGGCTTTGTCCTGTGCCAAATTGGTCGGCCCTTGACGCTTTTAGGGAGACCCATGGATGACTAGTCGTACAAGACAAAGATAGCAGAATTGTGAAGGACTCCGTCTCCACTGACAAAGCCGGCTAGGATTTGTAACCCTAGGTTCTCAGACTAAGGTAACCCCTTATCTCTGATATTACTATTCATTCAACCTAACTTTAAGGGGCATCCTACAGAATGCTCTGCTAGAATCATACTCGTCGATTAGGAAGAGAGGTGTGAGACAATGCGTGAGAAACAGGCCTAAAGATAATGTGCGTACAGGAGACACGTAGGCAGGTATATATATGTAGAAAGGGTCGATGGGGATTGTGCTTGTGTATGCTTGTGAGAGGAAGAGTGCTTGTGATAAAGGTTAGTGAAAACAGTCGTAAATGGTTACGAGAGGGAGGGAGGATTATATCGAGAGCATGTCTGCGAGAAAGACACCTCGGGAGGGAGTGTGTGAGCATGTGTGAGAGACCACCTGTGGAGAGTGAAACTACACGTAAAAGACTGATGTACACACTGATTAAAGATAAAAATTGTATCCAAATATTAGGATGGGATCATGATATTTGCAATTCGCGTAAGGAACGGTCATTGATCCATCAGACATCTTGATTCTATCAAATTTGAGCATGTCTATGTTATTATTCGACACAATTGATCCACATAGTTAGTATTTTGAACTCTAGACAATGCATCGCTTTAGCAATCGAATATAAACTTGAGTATAGTTCATGTTGTGTGTGTAAAGCACATTATACATACGAAAGTTACACAATGAACATTATAAATAGCTACCTATGAACTAGCATACATTTGAATTCAACTTAAGGTGGTTTAAAAAAATCGAATTCAACATGAAGTCCATTCAATTATTTGAATTCGATATCATGGCATTTGTAAATCATACCTAAATTACGGGGGCACCAATCTTTGCTCTGATTTTGTACATAATAGCATATGTAGTCGTGTACAAAATAGATTCAAATTTAGCTCCTCCATTCCAAGATAATCGTAGTTATAAGATTTTCAAGTGTCAAAATTCAAAAAGAAGCTGATAATTTAATGAGGTTTTCAAACATACAAGGTCAAATTTAATGTTGTCTATTTAGGCCAATCCTCAAAGTTTAAGAGTACTATAAACGTGAATGCTTGTGTTTCAAATTTTTGAACGAAGCGCCAGAAGAGCCTCTACTCGCCCGAAACCGTGTTAGAACAATGTTTGGTAGTACAAGGAAATTACTTTCTAATAACTCCGACCCGTCAAACCTACTAGCCCGACGTCCAATGGTCTAAACCAGGGTAGGTTTGTAGCTTCATCTAGACTCCACACAACCGCCTCCGAAAAACATTCATACACAATGGCCGCCTAAGCACACATGCGCGTGGCTGAAATCGCCACGGCCCACTATTTGGGACACCTGGGATTACCATCCTACCCCCGGCCTACAGTAGGTCCGAAATTTAAGAGGGGCGCAAAGTTTGTACTTTCCCCAAATTTCAAACAAGCGCGTCCCATCTTCTATTCAAAAAAGCCAAAAACAAGCGCGTCCGAGACCGAAACATGGTTCTCCCTTAGCTCCCCTCCCCCCCGCCCACCCGTGTGATTCCCCATTCATACTCCATGGGCGCAAAAACTTCCTCTCCACCAGCCGCAAAACCCCAGCGTCCTCCGTCTGCCACCCCATCCCACCCATCAACCGCCGCCCTCCTCCATCACGCCGGAGCCGATACCCCAACGTCGTCGTCCACCGCAACCTCAACTGCAACACCCTCCATGGCTGAAGCCGACGCCAAGCCGTCTGTACTTGAGCCAATTCAACCACCCCGTCCTGCGCCTCACCGCTGCCGCTCCAACTCCGCCACCGTCCAACGCACTGGAGCTGTTCCTGCTACGCCGTCCTTCGCCGCCTTGGATCTGCTTCCCCTCCACCGGCAGATGGCCACCACAACACAATCAACAATTTTGCCATGGGTTCATGATGACCCAAAAGTGTAGGGGATCTATTGTAGTCCTTTCGATAAGTAAGAGTGTCAAACCCAACGAGGAGCAGAAGGAAATGACAAGCAGTTTTTAGTAAGGTATTCTCTACAAGCACTGAAATTGTAGGTAACAGATAGTTTTGTGATAAGATAATTTGTAACGAATAACAAGCAATGAAGGTAAATAAGGTGCAGCAAGGTGGCCAAATTCTTTTTGTAGTGAAGGACAAGCCTGGACAAGTTCTTATAATGACAAAAGCGCTCCCAAGGACACATGGAAATTATCGTCAAGCTAGTTTTCATCACGCTCATATGATTCACGTTCGTTACTTTGATAATTTCATATGTGGGTGGACCGGTGCTTGGGTACTTCCCTTTCTTGGACAAGCATCCCACTTATGATTAACCCCTATTGCAAGCATCCGCAACTACAAAAGAAGTATTAAGGTAAACCTAACCATAGCATGAAACATATGGATCCAAATCAGCCCCTTACGAAGCAACTTATAAACTAGGGTTTAAGCTTCTGTCACTCTAGCAACCCATCATCTACTTATTACTTCCCATTGCCTTCCTCAGGCCCAAATAATGGTGAGGTGTCATTTAGTCGACGTTCAGATAACACCACTAGAGGAGAGACAACATACATCTCATCAAAATATCGAACGAATACCAAATTCACATGACTACTAATAGCAAGACTTCACCCATGTCCTCAGGAACAAATATAACTACTCACAAAGCATATTCATGTCATAATCAGAGGGGTATTAATATGCATTAAGGATCTGAACATATGATCTTCCACCAAATAAACCAACTAGCATCAACTACAAGGAGTAATCAACACTACTAGCAACCCACAGGTGCCAATCTGAGGTTTTGGTACAAAGATTGGATACAAGAGATGAACTAGGGTTTGAGAGGAGATGGTGATAGTGAAGATGTTGATGGAGATTGACCCCCTCCCAATGAGAGGATCATTTGGTGATGACGATGGTGATGATTTCCCCCTCCCGGAGGGAAGTTTCCCCAGCAGAACAGCTCCGTCGGAGCCCTAGATTGGTTCCTCCTCGTGGCGGCGGAGTTTCATCCCGTGAGCTTGCTTATCATTTTTTCCAGGGTAAAAGACTTCATATAGCAGAAGATGGGCACCGGAGGGCTGCCAAGTGGCCCACGAGGCAGGGGGCGCGCCTAGGGGGGTAGGGCGCGCCCCCACCCTCGTGGACTGTGGGTGGCCCCCTTGAGGTATTTCTTCCGCTCAATATTTTTTATTAATTCCCTAAATGACTTTTGTGGATTTTTAGGACTTTTGGAGCTGTGCAGAGTAGGTCTCTAATAATTGCTCCTTTTCCAACCCAGAATCCCAACTGCCGGCATTGTCCCTCTTTATGTAAACCTTGTAAAATAAGAGAGAATAGCCATAAGTATTGTGACATAATGTGAAATAACAGCCCATAATGCAATAAATATCGATATAAAAGCATGATGCAAAATGGACATATCGGTTCGTCCAAGGCTTCACCCTCCTCCAAAGCATCGGTTCCCCCGGTAAGAAGATGAAAATCGTTGCGACATCTGGAGGACACAACACTGGCAACCGGAAATGGTACTCTTCTTCCCTTATTTGTTCAAATCTTATGTGTTTGCTTGCACGGTATTCATCCCACAGAAGACACTAGTTGACCGCTTCTTCCTGATAGTAGATGTTACTAGTAACTGGCGATGCACAAGGTTTCTCCTCATATACTATTTCACCTTAGATAGAGGTTCGTCGCCCCCCTGGATTTCAATTCCTAGTCAGTTGATTCTCAATTAAAGGAAGCATTCCCCAGCGTAACAAGTGCTAGTCCGCCTATTACGCCGGGGAAGCAGCGCCTCGGTGTTTATCTTAGGGGCGTGTGGGGCATAGAGCTACTGGCGCCTGATCTAGAGGTCGGCCAGGATTAAATGGATAGCCTGGGGGTAGTGCCAAGCATGGCGGTGGTGTGAGGTCAAGGGGAGGGCGGGGCGGCGGAGGCAGGGGTCTGGGCCAGTGGTCGCTGGCGCTTCGAGAAACATCATCAACAGTGACTGGCGGGAGGTAGACGAAGGCCATCTGCCCATTCCTTATAGATCGGACGGTTCATAAAAAAATCTACTGACCTATTTATTTTCAGTCGACTGTTATCTTGATATGACCACATGTGGTGGTGTGCTGGAGGAGTACATGCATTCCATGTGCTCATATATTACAAAATCATACAGAGTAGAATCTAATTTTGTTTGCCATGCGATGTTGTAGAGCTAACATATGTCTCCTGTCATTTATTTTTCAGCCACCTGCTATCTGCTACTTTTACAGTGCACTAGTTGTGCACACACTTCCCCCATAGTCTCACTATTGTGTTTTTATCCAAGGGTATTTCAGAGTCTGCCTCGAGAGAAGCAGAAAAAAGAGAAGTTGCTCCAGCTTGGTATGCGGGTAGGCAAGGCATGTTACAGCGCTATAAAGGGTGTAGTGTCAGCAGATGGAGATGGTAAACGTAGCTCTGGAGTTGATGACATTGCTCACAATGAACCACCATCCCAGGTGCTTGCTCTAACTTTGCGGTGTCATATGTGGTTGCATGCTCCATATGGTGTCTAGCTTGTATTCGAAAGGCTGAAGTCAGTCCTTATTAAGATAAGGAAAGATATTTTTTACATGAACCACCATCCCATGAGCACCATAAGACAAATAGCTAGTCAGGGCACTGGCCGGGCCAGTGACAAGACCAACACATACATGCATCACCTAGAAGCCAACTAAAAAGCCATATTGGTGGCGAAGCAGCCTGCCTCCCACCAGGCTCTCAGGTCCTAGATGATCATGCTCACCACTCCAGCCGGATGTCTATCTTGTATTGCTTCCAATTTGGTTAAATTGCATCTGCTTAGCTTACACATTATACCTTTGAATATGACATGCCTTTCTATTTTTGGTACATACTAGTACATCTGTCTATTAACCATGTTATTACATCAAACTATTGTTCTTGTGTATCCCTCATCAATCACTTATGATGAGGCAGTCAGGCAAGTGTACTACTCCTCATTTAAAGAATGCACCGTCAGCCTCCCAACATGATTCTCAAGAAACATCAAGGCTATATGAAGAGAGTGAATGTAGCTCTATAGTTGATTACCGCATTTCCCCTACACTAGCATCGCAGGTGCTTTCTCTAACTTGGCAGCGCGATATGTGGTTGCATGTTGCATATGGTGTCTAGATTGTAATTCTTTCAATTTGGTTAAACTGCATGTGCTATTTTGCTTAGCTTATACATTATACCTGTTAATGTGACATGCCTTCCTATATTTAGTACATAGTACATCTGTCTATTAAGCATGTCCTTACATGAAACTATTGTTTTTTGTATCCCGCATCAATCAATATGACGAGACACCTTTAGTATCATGCATGAATGAGTTCTGAAGAGAGAATTTTATTGCTCTTTCTTGTGGTTTTACTTGACAATTCAAAATCAATAAAGTAGAAGGAAGTTAGAAAGGCAGCAGATAAAGGTGCTCCTTCCAAACGGAGGGCCTCTACAGATTCTACTCCTCCATCCCCCCAAGATGATTTGCAAGACAACACATGCATAGACACTCAACGTAGCTGTGTTGATGATGAGCACATCTCCCCTAGTGCACCATCACCGGTGCTCCCTCTAACTTGGCACTATTATATGTGGTTGCATGTTATGTGTGACGTCTAGCTTGTATTGCTTCTAATTTTGTTGAATTCCATCTGCTTACTTTACACATTATACTTGTGAATAAGACACGTGTTCCTATTTCTAGAACATACAATATCTATCTATAACATCATGTTCTTACATCAAATTACTACTGTTTCGTAACCTGCAACAATCACTTATCATAAGACACGTTTGACTTGGGAGTGTGATATAGGTTACATCTCGCATTCTTTTCTAGCTTGTACTACTAATTTGTTGAAATGGCACTTATGACGAGACAGTTTTAACTTGGTAGAGTGATATTCATTGCATCTTTCGTATGGTGTCTAGCTTTCATTGCTTCTAATTTGTTTAAATGCCTTCTCCTTAGTTTACACATCATAAGCTTTGAATATGCACTGCTATGAATATGCAATGGCACTAATGACGAGAGACCTCTAACTTGGTACTGTGATGTTGTTTGCATCTTGCATATGATTTATTTCTTGTGCTGCTTCACATTTGTTTAAACGCCATTTATGATGAGACACTGTTAACTTGGCAGAGCGATATTTGTAGCATCTTTCATATGGTGTCTACCTTTCATTGCATTGCTTCTAATTTAGTGAAATGTCTTCTGCTTAGTTTACACATCATAGTTCTACTTATCTCTTCCGTCTTGTTTTTCATACATATTACATCCTCCTATCATGTGGTTGTCTAACATCAAAGTTCGGTTCGTCTGTATCACGCATCAATTTGTTCGGAAGAACTAAATTGTTATTTGTTTTTCTTGTCGGCTTGACTTAACATGGCACAGAGAAAGAGGAAGAAACACAGAATGCCAGGGAATGGGAAGCAGAAGAATCCTGCAGATTCTGCTGGTACTGATGGTGCAAAAGAAGGTCAAAGTCCAGCGGAAATTCTACAAACAGGGCATCCTGTGGTACACGAGCTATAGAAAAAGCCAAACAGAAACAAATAGCTGCCACCAAACAAGCAGAGACAACCCTAGTTCTTGCAACACCTTCCACAGTACTACAGGTACCAGCTGCACGAGTTACTCATGCATCAACTGAGCTAGCAGCACATTCCCAAGCTCCCTTGTAACCGGACACTACTTCCCAAGCACTCTTGACACAAGATGAGTTGGCAAGATCAGATGAACCTTGTGAGCTTCAACGGCAAGAAGGTAGTTGCTGGAGTCAAGTTACAGTTACATGCTTCTTTATATGTAGTCTCACAGTTTGATGTACACTAACACTTCCTATGTTCGTTGTTGGACTAGCACCTAGGTGCAAGAGGAGACAAACATCAGGGATAATGCTCGATAGGTTAACTAAATCTAGAGGAGGAAGAATGAAGATCCATTTTGAGGTAGGTTTAAAAAGGCAACGTGATGCTACAGAGTCAGCCAAGTTAGTATCAGAGGCGGCGGTTGCCGTTAGGTGTCATGTACGTATCCCCCCAACATGGATTCAGTACAGGAATGACAAAGACGATACCCAGTTCAACACCTTCCTCGACCATTTATCTGTAAGTATGGTTATGTATGGAAACTAGTAATATCATCTTGCTCCGTCCCATACTTTCTAGGTTGCTGATAATGAGACTCCCATAATTTTTAACATATGAGGTTCAAGTTGGATAGCCAAGATGATGCAACCAGACAAGCTTGCACCCATGTTTTCAAGTCTGCTTTGCGACAGTATCGGTATAACTTGAGGAAAATTCACTTTGAAGGCAAGGCTAACAGTGAACTTGCCCAAACATCTCTAGTGGAAAATATATCGGATGAAGATTTGAGAGGCCTCGTTAAACACTGGTCTAAACCGAAGTATCAGGTACATTATATATATGTGATCAGATCACATGTTGAAGTCCTATTTACGCATGTGCCACACAAATCTATCTTCTTGTAGGTGAACTGTTCAAAGAACAAGGCCAACCGCACGAAAGTGAAATTCCAACAGACGATAGGATCTCGTAGCTATATTGCACATTGCGAGGCTCTTGTAATTAGCTGCTGTTTCACTCTTTCATTGTACCATATTATGAGATCTATATTGACTTGTTCCAATTGCAGAGGAAAGCCTGCAAGGACCAAAAAGTACCTGAACCAAATGTTGTGGAAATCTTCAAGGACTGTCACACCAGCAAGAAGAAGGGCATGACTACACCAGTCAAAGCCATTGTTGTAAGTCCTTAATCCTCATGCCTTTTAACTACTACTTACTCTGACTTCTGCCTTGAACTGCATGGTTTGTAGCCAATGTCTATTACTCTTTTCAATTTTATACACAATTGTCTTAGCGTATCATTGCACCTTACAAGGTTTAAAAGAGAGGAGTGATGTTCCTTTGATCTTGACCTGTAATCTAGTTCCGTGCTGGACTTGCCCACACAACATTACAATTGCCTGTTTGTCTGTTCTCAGTTGTTTTGTGATATGAATGATGTCATACTATGCTTATTGTATTATAGACTTTGTCTGTTTATCCTTAGCCCTCATTACAATGTGAAGAAATAGACAATACATTAACGATGGTACATGGTCATATGTTTGGAACCTGGTTTTATTATCTACTTTGCAATAAAATACAACTAATATTCTACATGGGTTCATCAGAATAAGTTCTGTATATAGACCAAAGCTATTTTGTTTGTTTTTGCTGCCTCCTTAATATCTTCTGTTCTGGTACTACTAATGTAAAAACTCAACTTTTCAGCAAGCTATGGAAAGTATGGTGGAACCGCCACCTTCTGATGGTGGCAAGGCAACTATAACCGCAATGTCAGCTCTTGCTGTAGTGGGTCAGTACCTGTCCACTAACAGTGCCAAAAGCACGTTCCTGCGTAATACTGGGTTGGTTGTTAAGGCAATCTCGTCCAAACTGCCTCATGATCAAGATATGCAAGCTCAAAACAATGTTGTATCTGTGCTCCAGACACAAGTCCATTCCCTAACAGAGACACTTTGTGAAACAAGGAGAGACATTGTTCGATGTCGTTAAGATATGCGTGGTTTTGAAACCAGACTATCAGACATTTGCTATGTTGTTCAGGAGCCTAGGAGAAATGAAGGCGAAGGTTATGGTGCTCCATCGGACAATACAACATGAAAATGTAACTGAGGGAGTCCTGGATTAGGGGGTGTTCGGATAGCCAAACTATCACCTTTGGCCGGACTCCTGGACTATGAAGATACAAGATTGAAGACTTCGTCCCGTGTCCGGAGGGGACTTTCCTTGGCGTGGAAGGCAAGCTTGGCGATACGGATATATAGATCTCCTACCATTGTAACCGACTCTGTGTAACCCTAACCCTCTTCGTTGCCTATATAAACCGGAGGGTTTTAGTCCGTAGGACAAACAACAATCATACCATAGGCTAGCTTCTAGGGTTTAGCCTCTCTGATCACGTGGTAGATCTACTCTTGTACTACCCACATCATCAATATTAATCAAGCAGGAGTAGGGTTTTACCTCCATCGAGAGGGCCCGAACCTGGGTAAAAACATCGTGTCCCTTGTCTCCTGTTACCATCCGCCTAGACGCATAGTTCGGGACCCCCTACCCGAGATTCGCCGGTTTTGACACCAACATTGGTGCTTTCATTGAGAGTTCCTCTGTGTCGTCATATTTAGGCCTGATGGCTCCTCCGATCACCAACAACGATGCGGTCCAGGGTGAGACTTTTCTCCCCGGACAGATCTTCGTATTCGGCGGCTTTGCACTGCGGGCCAATTCGCTTGGCCATCTGGAGCAGATTGAAAGCTACGCCCCTGGCCATCAGGTCAGATTTGGAAGTTTGAACTATACGGCTGACGTTCGTGGAGACTTGATCTTTGACGGGTTCGAGCCACAGCCAAGCGTGCCACACTGTCACGATGGGCATGATCTAGCTCTACCGCCGGACAGTGCCCTGGAGGCCGCCCAAGTGTCCGCTCCGACCCTTAGCTCGGAGCCGACTGCGCCGATTGAGGACGGGTGGCTGGATACCGCCTCGGGGGCTGCTATCTCTACGGCGATTGAGCCGAACACCAACCCTATCCATTGCGAAGCTCGTGACTCTAAGGTGCCGGACTCCTCTCCGGACTCCGAACCTTCCGCTCCCCTGCCAATCGAATCTGATTGGGCGCCAATCATGGAGCTCACTGCCGCGGACATCTTTCAGCACTCGCCCTTTGGCGACATCCTGAATTCGCTAAAGTCTCTCTCTTTATCAGGAGAGCCCTGGCCGGATTATGGTCAGGAAGGTTGGGATGCGGACGACGAAGAAATTCGAAGCCCACCCACCACCCACTGCATAGCCACTGTCGATGATTTAACCGACATGCTCGACTTCGACTCCGAAGACATCGACGGTATGGATGACGATGCAGGAGACGACCAAGAACCAGTGCCTACAGGGCACTGGAAGGCCACCTCATCATACGACATATACATGGTGGACATCCCAAAAGATGGGAATGGCGATGGAACAACGGAGGATGACCCCTCCAAGAAACAGCCTAAGCGCCGGCATCAGCAGCGCCGCTCTAAATCCCGCCATAGCAAAAACGGTGATTCTGGTATGGGAGACAATAACACCCCGGACAGTGCCGAAGACAACCCCCTCCAGCAGGATTCAGCACAGGAGGATGGAGAAGACAGCCCTCATGAAAGAGCGGCAGACAGAGAGGTAGAGGACGATAATTACATGCCTCCCTCCGAAGACGAGGCAAGCCTCGACGACGACGAATTTGTCATGCTTGAGGATCCCGTCGAACAGGAGTGTTTCAAACGCAGGCTTATGGCCACGGCAAGCAGCCTCAAGAAAAAGCAGCAACAACTTAGAGCTGACCAAGATTTGCTAGCCGACAGATGGACTGATGTCCTGGCGGCCGAAGAGTACGAACTCGAACGCCCCTCCAAGACCTATCCAAAACGCAGGCTACTACCCCGATTAGAGGAGGAAGCACCTAAACCTACATCACCAGCGCATGATGCGGCCGACCGGCCACCTCGTGGCCGCGACAGAGAGGCCTCTCGGCCCTCCCCTCAAGCCGCACCCCGGCGCCGCTCAAAAAATACCAAGGCATGGGGAAGTGCGCCAGACCTGCGAGATATATTGGAGGACAGGGCAAGGCAAACAAGATGGATCTACGGATCACGTGGGCGCCCCACTACACGTGACGATAACCGTCACGCCGGATATGGCAATTCCGGCCGGGCCGAACACAGTAGACAAAGCTCATTTGAGCTGCGTCGTGATATAGCCCAATACAGAGGCGCCGCACACCCACTATGCTTCACATATGAAGTGATGGATCATAAAATCCCTGAGGTTTTCAAACCCATAAACATTGAATCATACGATGGCACAACAGATCCTGCGGTCTGGATCGAGGACTATCTCCTTCACATCCACATGGCCCGCGGTGATGACCTACACACCATCAAATACCTCCCACTCAAGCTTAAAGGACCAGCTCGGCATTGGCTTAACAGCTTGCCAGCAGAGTCAATTGGTTGTTGGGAAGACCTGGAAGCCGCATTCCTCGACAATTTCTAGGGCAGTTATGTGTGACCACCAAACGCCGACGACCTAAGCCACATAATTCAGCAGCCAGAGGAATCGGCCAGACAATTCTGGACACGGTTCCTAACCAAGAAAAATCAAATCGTCGACTGTCCGGATGTAGAGGCCCTTGCAGCCTTCAAACATAACATCCGCGACGAGTGGCTTGCCCGGCACCTAGGACAGGAAAAGTCGAAATCCATGGCAGCCCTCACAACACTCATGACCCGCTTTTGCGCGGGAGAGGACAGCTGGCTAGCTCGTAGTAACAACATGACCAAGAGCCCTGGTAATTCGGATACCAAGGACAGCAACGGCAGGTCGCATCGCAACAAGCACAAGCACCGCATTAATGGCGATAATGCTGACGATACGGCAGTCAATGCCGGATTCAGAGGCTCTAAACCCGGTCAGCGGAAAAAGCCATTCAAAAGAAATACTCCGGGCCCGTCCAATTTGGACCGAATACTCGATCGCTCGTGCCAGATACACGGCACCCCCGAAAAACCAGCCAACCACACCAACAGGGATTGTTGGGTGTTCAAGCAGGCAGGCAAGTTAAATGCCGAAAACAATGACAAGGGGCTGCATAGCGACGACGAGGAGGAGCCCCGGCCGCCGAACAATAGAGGACAGAAGGGCTTCCCCCTACAAGTGCGGACGGTGAACATGATATACGCAACCCACATACCCAAAAGGGAGCGGAAGCGTGCACTAAGGGACGTATATGCGATGGAGCCAGTCGCCCCAAAGTTCAATCCGTGGTCCTCCTGCCCGATCACTTTTGATCGAAGGGACCACCCCACTAGCATCCGCCATGGCGGATTCGCCGCATTGGTTCTAGACCCAATCGTTGACGGATTTCACCTCACTAGAGTCCTGATGGACGGCGGCAGCAGCCTGAACCTGCTTTATCAGGATACAGTGCGCAAAATGGGCATAGACCCCTCAAGGATTAAACCCACAAAGACGACCTTTAAAGGCGTCATACCAGGTGTAGAGGCCAACTGTACAGGCTCAGTTACACTTGAAGTGGTCTTCGGATCCCCGGATAACTTCCGAAGCGAGGAGTTAATCTTTGACATAGTCCCGTTCCGCAGCAGCTATCACACACTGCTCGGACGAACCGCATTTGCAAAGTTCAATGCGGTGCCGCACTACGCATACCTCAAGCTCAAGATGCCAGGCCCCCGAGGAGTCATTACGGTCAACGGAAACACTGAACGCTCTCTCCGAACGGAGGAGCATACGGCGGCCCTCGCGGCGGAAGTACAAAGCAGCCTCTCAAGGCAATTCTCGAGTCCGGCTATTAAACGTCCGGACACCGTCAAGCGCGCCCGGAGTAACCTACAACAAGACCGCTTGGCACGTTTCGAGCACGCGTAGAAATGCGGCCCCAACCCCAGCTGTCGCGAAATTGCGAAACCAGTACTACGCGTACATAATTACGCTCTGGAAATACCATGGGCATAGGGGGCGGGGCGCGACCACGGCAGGCCCAGAATGAGGCTCAATCGCACCAGGGGCTGCATAATGTGTCATTCTTTTTTTCCCTTCTTTTCAGGACTCCGTTCTCAAGAAGCCCTGTCCAGCAGTAGAATCGCCGAACACACGATGCAACAGCCAGGGGAGCGGAAAGCTACGTCGAGTGTCCAGGTGGTCTCTATAACGAGCAGTATACTTGTTTCACATATCATCCCGCAGCTCGCTCCTGGAGGGGGACATGTCAAATAGTCCCGTCCCTTGCTTATCGCACTATTTGTATCGTTCTGCTTTTACCGCAGCCTTTTTAAATAAACAATGCATAGCTTTTGCCTATTATTGCATTCCTTTTTTATCTATATATGTTCACTTATGACATGTTGCACCCGTACACTTTGGTACGACCAAATACACCAGGGGCTTAAGTACCCCAAAATATGGTGTGATAAGTCTGAACACTTTCACAAGTGCGGCACCCCGAACTTATAGCATTATATGCATCGTCTCCGAATCATGTCTTGGGTCAATAGTTGAGTTTACCTGGCTTGCATGTTTTGGTACCTTACGTTCCATTATATCGGCTAAGGTAGCGCTGGGAGAACCACTGCGATTGTGCCCCGGTTGAGCTGGGTTAAGCACCTCAGTGGAGAAAGCTAAAACTGACCATCATGATAGGTTGAGAGCCGGTCGCTATTCGAGAGGTTTTCGAGTCCCTAAAGACTTATGCCGCTTAGAGCGACGAGTCGGCTTTGTCCGGCCTAGGCATGGATAGCGCCCCGAAATTGGTCTTCCAAATACTAGGGGCTTCGCCAAATTTAAAATTATAGAATTCTATGGCTAAGTGAGAGTGTTCAAGCATTATAGTCCGGTTGCCTTGTTCGTTGCATTGAGCGCCTCTCTCGAAGGACCCAAGAATGGGAAAAAGAGCGCTCAAGTTTATCTCGAACACCCCAGCACTCGTGGCATGGGGGCAGAAGCTGACGACTCGCCATCTCTCAAATTTAATAAACGGCCGCACAGAAGGTAATATTTTAAATTCACAAGCGTTGCTTAGTGCATATGAACAAGTTTTCAGCGTACAAGATAAGAAATGCGAGTTTACTCAAAAATTACATCTTTGGAGCATTCACCCGCTATAAGGCGGGCACCCTTCAGGACGCCCTCATAATACATCTCGGGCTTGCGATACTCCCTGCTCGGCGGTGGTCTGTCCGTCACAAGCTTCTGAGCGTCAATCTTGCCCCAGTGCACTTTAGCATGGGCAAGGGCCCTACGGGCACCTTCGATACAGACGGAGCGCTTGACGACTTCAATCCATGGACAGGCGTCCACCAGCCGCCTCACCAACCCGAAGTAGCTCCCAGGCATGGCTTCCTTAGGCCACAACCGAACTACGAGGCCCGTCATGGCCTGTTCGGCCACCTTATGGAGCTCGACCAGCTGCTTCAGCTGGTCGCTCAAGGGCACCGGGTGTCCGGCCTCAGCATATTGAGACCAGAACACCTTCTCTGTCGAGCTCCCTTCCTCGACCCAGTAGAATGCGGCAGCGTCGGACACACTGCGGGGCAGATCTGCGAATGCTCCTGGAGAGCTCTGGATTCGGGTAAGTAACAAGTAATTCACTTTCACGTGCTTGCTTTGCATAAAGAATGCCTTACCCGCCGCTATCTTCTTCATTGCCTCAATTTCCTGGAGGGCTTTTTGGGCTTTGGCCTTAGCGGCTTTGGCGCTCTCAAGGGCCGAGGCGAGCTCGGACTCTCGAGTCTTTGAGTCACGCTCCAAACTCTCGTGTTTTTCCATGAGAGCCTGGAGGTCTTGCCGCACCTCCGCCACCCGCGCCTCCTGCTTCTCTCGCTCGGTGCGCTCCGCGGCCGCATTGCTTTCGGCCTTGGACACCGCTTCCTTCAGGGTCGCCACCTCGTTTGTGGCCCCTGCAATACTCACGTTATTCCTGTCATTTTTTTTGCAACCACATCTTTTATATACTTCCATAAGGTATTACTTACCTTCCTTGTCCCCGAGCTGCTTTTTGGCAAATCTGAGCTCGTTCTCGGACCGCTCGAGGCTCTGCTTCAATGCATTGACCTCCGCAGTCAGTGCAGCAGAGGTCAGCAGCGCAGCATGCATTCCCATATTGACATACTTATGTTAGACTCCTGCGTACATCTTTTTAGATCCTCAGTTCGGCTTTTCTTTCCGAACACCAAACTGAGCATCAGGGGCTACTGTCTATGCGGTAATATTTTTACATATCTTAAATACATACCTCAAAGCCTGTTAGAAGGCTGGCACATGCTTCAGTCAGCCCGCTCTTGGCGGACCGAACTTTCTGGATCACCACACTCATAACATGTGGTGCTCCTCGTCGTTGGAGGCGCCGTTAAGCGCCTCCAGCAAATTATCCGGTGCCTCCGGTTGGACGGAGGTCACCGGTGTCGCAGTCTTGCCCTTCTTACAAAGGGGCCGCCTGCCAGACTCCGGAACCACTGAAGGTTCCAGTGCTGAGTCCGGCCCAGTGCCGGACTTAGAGCCCTTTGGGGTTTTATCCCCCTCACGCCTGGAGTCCGGGAGGTTGCCTTGCGGCGCCTTCTAGACCACCTCCTCCTGACTGGGCCCCTTCTGGGACCCCACCACGGCGTCACCCGCAGTGCGAGGAGAGGAGGCAGCCGGAAGTGAGGTGCTATTCACGTCCGACGAATCCAGGGAGCCGCTCGTTGAAGCGTCGAGCTCGTCCTTGGGCGGGCTGCAGGGTTATATTCGGCGTTAGGAGATACTGCGCGACAAATGAAATGCCATGAGTTATTCTGGTATCCGGACAATTACGATTTCGCCAAGGGCTTAGCCCTTGGTGGCCACTCCTCTTCGCCGTCGTCGGCGTTGGTAGAGTAGTCCGGAGGGAGGGTCCTTCCCTTCTTGGACCCTCCGGCCTCCCCAGTTGGGGCGGCCTTCCTTTTCTTCTCTCCCCCCGCTGGGGGAGAGGCCTCTTTTTCCTCCTCCTCGTCTTCGTGGAGGAGTCCGCCTCGGAGTCATCGGACGATGAGTCCGACAACACCTGGCGCCGGGAACTCCTTCGAGTTCCCGTGGCCTTCTTGTTGGCCTTCTTCACCGGCACCACGTGAGGTGCCGGAACTAGCAGCCCCGCCAATCGGGCGTCCGTTGGGTCTTCTGGCAAGGGAGCCGGACAGTTAACCTGCCCAGACGTCTCCTGCCAAGCCTGTCAAAGGTAAGGGAGTTTAGATCCCGCATAGAGTCAAACTATGGAAACAAGAGTCCCGTAAAGGGTAAAATAGCTTACCTTGCTGGCTTGACGATGTGAGCTGAATCCGTGATCTTTGGTAGAGGATGCGGGAGCCTCAGCGCCCTTGAACAGCACCTTCCAGGCATGTTCGTATGTAGTGTCGAAGAGCCTGCTCAAGGTTTGGTGCTGTGCCGGATCAAACTCCCACAAGCTGCAGGCCCGTTATTGGCACGGGAGGATCCGACGGATGAGCATGACCTGGACTACGTAGGTTTGGAGTCCGGTCAGCTCTTCTGAATTACCCCACGTCAAGCCCATCTCTTTCCACAAAGGAGCCCTCGAGCCATAGGACCTTGGCCATCTTGCCCACCATGGCACCTCCGCACTCCGCATGGCGGCCGCCCACTACCTTTGGCTTGACATTGAAGGTCTTCAGCCATAAGCCGAAGTGGGTCTGGATGCAGAGGAAGGCCTCGCACATGACGATGAACGCCGAGATGTTGAGGATGAAATTCGGGGCCACATCGTGGAAATCCATGCCGTAGTAGAACATGAGCCCCCGGACAAATGGGTGAAGTGGAAAACCTAGTCCGCGGAGGAAGTGGGTGAGGAACACCACCCTCTCATGGGGCCTGGGGGTGGGGATGAGCTGCCCCTTGTCGGGGAGCCAATGCGCGATGTCGTTGGACAAGTATCCGACCTTCCGCAGCTTTTTGATGTGCCCCTCCGTGATGGAGAAGGCCATCCACTTGTCTCTCACTCCGGACATGGCTGGGGAAGGTTGAGGTGGGATGTGCGGACTTGGGCCCTGGAGCTCGAGTGCGCGGAAATGGATGAGCAAAGGAGGAAGAAGGCGTAGGTAAATAGGTGGATCCTTATCCCCTTATATGGACAAACGAAGCTATGCGTCCCCACCAGCCTGGTAAAACTCGCTTATCTCCCAAGCGTCATAATCAATGGTGCGGTTGGGTTACCCACGCCCGTATTGATGAGAATCCCAGAATAAGGGGACACGATCTCTGCTTTGACAAGACGTGCCAAGGAAACTGCCTCGCTAAACGCGCTGAGGTGGGACAGTAAAAACGATTCGAATAAAGGCTTGGCCGTGGTGTGATGTCACGCCACGGAATATGTCAGCAGATTGAATTTGTGTAAATATTATTCTCTCTACAGTGGTATGTGGAATTTATTTTGCAGAGCCGGACACTATCCTTGTGTTCAAAATCTTCTATGAAGTATTCGAAGGAGGAACCTGCCTTGCAATGCCGAAGACAATATGCGCGGCGGACTCGTCGTCATTGAAGCCTGGTTCAGGGGCTACTAAGGGAGTCCTGGACTAGGGGGTGTCCGGACAGCCGGACTATCATCGTCCGCTGGACTCCAAGAATATGAAGATACAAGATTGAAGACTTCGTCCCATGTCCGGATGGGACTTTCCTTGGCGTGGAAGGCAAGCTTGGCAATACGGATATGTAGATCTCCTACCATTGTAACCAACTCTGTGTAACCCTAACCCTCTTCGGTGCCTATATAAACCGGAGGGTTTTAGTCCGTAGGATGAACAACAATCATACCATAGGCTAGCTTCTAGGGTTTAGCCTCTCTGATCTCGTGGTAGATCTACTCTTGTACTACCCATATCATCAATATTAATCAAGCAGGAGTAGGGTTTTACCTCCATCGAGAGGGCCCAAACCTGGGTAAAAACATCGTGTCCCTTGTCTCCTGTTACCATCCGCCTAGACGCACAGTTCGGGACCCCCTACCCGAGATCCGCCGGTTTTGACACCGACAGTAACCGTCAGGTCAAATTAACCGAGCTTCTGAACTTCTGGTGGTGCATTTATCTGCTAGACTGTTAACTTTTATGCCAACCTTCCTTTTGTTTTATAGTTTTTATTTGTTTTGGTGCGATACAAAATTTGTTCTTAATGTGCAGCCACCGGCTGAAGAAAACAGCAAGCCATTTTTTTATAGTGTAGGGTGTTCCCTATATTTGCATTGGTGGCGATCTTTGATGCCGAGTGGATCTAACCTGTGCAATCGCCTTAATAGCCTAGCATAAGTTTTGCCCTTATTTATTTCCTAGTCTTCTTTTTCCCTGGTTTGCTAGTGGCCGCAACAACCATGGGCCACATATGGACGGTTGTAACCTTGACCCTGCTACGGGCCATAGGATCCATGGGTCTCCTATGGGACGTCGATAAATGGGCCACCAACAGGGTCATAGAATTGGTGGGCCTCGGGCCGTTGGATAAATGGGTCTACATGGGCCGTAAACGGGCGTAATTGGTATCGGCCCAGCACGGTAACGGGCCGTTAACAGGCTAGAAGACAGCAAAGGCTTAATTCTGTCACAGGCATAATGGGTCGTTAATGGGCCCGAATATGGGACATGCTGGAAATGGCGCAACAGCTTAACAGGCCAGAAACAGGCCGACTCTTGCCACGGGCCGAATTTGGCCCATTAGGGGAACAAGCCAGTAACGGGCCAGAAGTAATTGAGGGCCCGAAAGGACCCAAGAACGTATGGGTCGTCAATAGGCCGAAAGCTAACACGGGCTGGAAACAGCCCATGGAATCACGGGTCGTTAACGGGTACAAAGAAATTTACTATTCATTATGGGCTAGAGTCACCGTGATCCTCTAAAGGGCTTAAAGATACAAAGGCCTCATATGGGCTGAAAGACGTCGTGGGGCATACATGGGCCGAAAGTGAAACGGGCTGGTGTTATATTCGACGACCCACATGATGTTGTTGGGCCGATTTCTGTTAGGCCCTAACGGGTCGTGTGTTACCGGGCCGTAAAATGGGCTATTTGCGAAGAGACCGTTAACAGGCTTTTCATGGGCCAGCCCATTAACTTTTGACCAAGTCAGACGGGCCAGCTTTGTAAGCTAAATGGGCCAGTGGTTGGCCCTCGCACGTGTCGACATATCATAGGTGCCTATCTGACCCACTGACGAGCTAACACATGTTTCATCCGGCCAATCAGAAGTTTATACGTGGAAATTTCCCATTTGTCCGGGCTGTTAACAGGTTATCGGATCCAAAACTCGACCAGATAGCTTAAGGGCGTTCCGTTATGGTGGATGCCACGTGTCGGTCACCCTTGACGAAAGCACTTCTGTGACGCATGATTTATCGTGATGGAAGTGGACAGTTCCGTGATGATAATTTTGGTAATGCCATGGAACACTTCTACGATAGCACAAGTATGACTATCTTGATTCTGTCATAAAATGATCATGGATGTACACGCATGACAAAAAACGCGACCTACTGTGACAAACACGTATCATCACGGAAGTGTATTTTTTTTGTAGTGATACGAAGGCCTCATATGGGTCAAAAGACGTCGTGGACCAAACATGGGCCGAAAGTGAAACGGGCTAGTGTTATATTCAACAACCCACATGACGTTGTTGGGCCGATTTCGGTTAGGCCCTAACGGGATATGAGTTACCGGGCCATAAAATGGGCTATTTGCGAAGAGACCGTTAATAGGCTTTTCATGGGCCAGTCTGCTAACTTTTGACCAAGTCAAATGGGCGGCCTTTGTAAGCTAAATGGTCCAGTGGTGGGCCGTCGCACGTGTTGATATATCATAGGCGCCTATGTGACCCACTGATGAGCTGACACGTATTTCCTCCGGCCAATTAGAATTTTACACATGGAAATTTCCCATTGGTCCGGGCTGTTAACGGGTTATCGGATCCAAAACCGGACCCGATAGCTTAACGGTGTCCCGTTATGCTGGATGCCATGTGTCAATCATCCTTGACGAAAGCACTTCTGTGACGCGTGATTTATCATCATGAAAGTGGACACTTCCATGATGATAATTTTTGTAATGTCATGGAACACTTCTACGACAACACAGGTATGACTATCTTGATTCTGTCATAAAATCGTCATGGATGCACGTGCATGACAAAAAACGTGACATACTGTGACAAACACGTATCATCATGAAAGTGTATTTTTTTGTAGTGAGTATTGCATTTCTGTGGCCTTGGTGCTAACTTTTGCGTGTCGATTGGGTATCCAAAGACCTTGTGATAGCTTCCTTGGTAATCTTGATTTTTTTTGTCTTTGGTAGCATCACCGAAGTTTATTGTCATGTTTTTTGTGTCCAAATTTTCATAGATGTGTGCTGCAAGCGGTCTGTAGATGGAGCCCTTCAGTATGCATTTCTCTATGTTGCCAAATCTTGACGTCCTAACATCTTGATTGTGACGTTCTTTAAGTAAATTCCATGCTCTCTTGACATGAGCAAACGCTGCCCCTGCCTTGATCTGGCATTTGTCTTCATTTGTTGCTTCCTCATCTTCGTCAACTGTTGGTGCTGCCAATTCTTTTCCGCTTGTCTTTCTCCTCTTCATGTCCTTCTAGCTTGATTTGGGCTGTTTCAGAAAAAAAGAAAATAGTTTTGTTAGAAAGGAACGTTTGATTTTGAGTGCTGAATAATGGTATTCAAAATTAGTACATAAGTGTGTTTTTACATTGTCTTCCTCTTCTGCATCACTGTCGCTCTCTTCGACATCATCGCTGTCTGTAGGAATGAAATCCGCATCATGTTGTTTGCCATTGTCGGCATCATCAGTATCTGAACCTTTCGTGTTGGCATCCTCTTGTTCTTCTTCTACCCTTTGCCGTTTGTTTTTCTTCTTGCTTTCACATTGTTTCTTTGTGGCAGTTGGTGCTGTTGGTGGGAGTACCATTAGAGGTATTGGCTGTTGCTACAAGGTACTAGTGTCGACATTGTTTTCAACATTGTCCTTTTGCTTTTGTCTTTTTGCTCCAGAAGTAAGAAAAGTGCTGGTATATGATTTTCTCTTTTTTTTTGCTTGTTGCTAGATGTTTACTCCTATTGAGCCTGGTGTAAGTTCCCATTTCTGTTGCAGGTGCTTTGTCCTTGATGTTTTGTTGTGTGTCCTTTTCTGATGAATGAGGAGAGATGTTGTGTGTTTCTGCGATTTCAATATCACCGTCTTCATGTCCTGCATAATGATCAGGTAACAAAAAATGATATAGTTTTGTTTGAAAAAAATTCATACAGATTTTAAAATATATATCTTCCATGATTATGCATAAGGAATGTGAATCTTCGAAGGAGCTTTTAGGTTTCTTTTTCTTGGGTTAAAAAGGGTTATTAATATTGTTACTGATTGAGCTAATCAGGGGATAGAAAAATATAAAATATGTATTATAAGTGTAGATGAGGAAGTGAAGTTAAGGTGAAGCATTTTCTGAGGCAAAAATGCAAACCCCAGTTGATATTTATTAATGAGAGCAATATCATTAAGTAGAGTGGAAGATTTACTGGGTAAGATATACTGTTTCTGAATTAAAAATAAGATAGTGTGTGAACATTTTTAATGTTTTATATGGAGAAATATATAAAAATGGGTATGTACTTTTATTTCTAGAATAGTTAAATTATTATTGTCAACGATAGTAGTTAAGTTTTGAATTTCTCTATATAGTTTTTGGTAGATCGACAGTGGATTCTTTGCTCAAACCTTTGACAGAAGCTTGCTGGATTACATGCTCTTCCTCAGGGTCTTCGTCACTACCTTGCTGGGTGCTAGGTTCTTCGTGAGGCTTTCTCATTGCTGCATAAAAAATGGCTAGCTGTTAGAAGGAATATTGAGTGTCACAGAAAAAAAACAGGCGTTGTTTGAAAAAATGTATGGATAGAGAGGCACATGTTGTTTCACCGTACAAGCACAGGGCCACCTATTCTTTGATCATGGTTTCTCAATACAGAGGCACTTAATTTGAAAACAGTTACAGTAAGGGGACAAGGTATGTACAAAATATCATGTAATTATTAGGTTTATCCTCTCAGGATGCTTGCGGGGTTTGGATATATTGAGGTATTCTAGTTTAGTGATGTGGCAGGTGTAGTACGTATACCCACATATCGTGCGGCGAAAATCCAGGGCGGAGAGCAGTAGCATTTCTATTAAATCTCACCTATACGCTAGTTCAGTGTAACGCCCCGGATCCGATGCGCCAGGTGTCCGCCAGTTATTCACCGTCATTGCCATGTCATTTGCTTGCGTGTTGCACTTTGACATGTCATCATATGCATTTCATATCATGTCATCATGTGCATCTAATTTCGCATTCGTGTTCGTCTCATGCATCCGAGCATTTTCCCCGTTGTCCGTTTTGCAATCCGGCACTCCTATGTCCTCCGGCGTTCCCCTTTCGTCTCTCGTTGTGAGCGGGTATTAAACTTTCTCGGAATGGCCCGAGGTTTGCCAAGAGGCCTTGGTATAGCACCGGTAGACCGCCTGTCAAGTTTCGTGCCATTTGGAGGTCGTTTGATACTCCAACGGTTAACCGAGTAGTCCGAAACCCCCCTTTCTCTTGCAGCCCAGCAACCCCTCCAAAGTGGCCCAAAACCCATCCAAACCCCCTCCTTGCTCTCGGTCATTCGATCACGATCGCGTGGCCAAAAACCGCTCCTCATTTGGACACTCCTAGCTCCCTCTACCTATATATATGTGTGCCTCCCGGATTTTTTCGCGCAGTCCAAACCCTAGCCATCTTCATCCTCGCGCCGCCGGACACGTCCGCTCCGTGCCGGACATGTCCACACCGCCGCCTCGGCCAATCCGACGCTGCCACGTCGCCTTCCCGCGCCCTCTCTCTCCTCCCCGCCGCCGGGGCCCGTTAGACCCAGATCGGGCCCGCCCCGGGCCGCACCGGGCCCGACGGGAGCCCGCTGCCTCGCCGCTGCACCCGCCTTGCTGGATCGCCGCGGCCGCCGGCGCCCGCCGCCACGGCGCCCCGCGTCGCCGGCCGGCCGCCGCCTCGCCGGCGCCTCCCGGAGCGCCCGCGCCTCCTCCCCGCAGCCCCGGCCAGGGCGCGCGCCGCCTGCGCCTCCCCGATTCGCCCCGCCGCCGGTGCGCCCGGTCGCCGCCGCCGGCCACTCGGCCTCCGCCGGCGCCGCCCTCCTCCACCGACGTCCGCTCCGGCGCCCCCGCGCCATCCTCTCCTCCGCCCTGGCCAGATCCGACCGCGGGAGGGCCGGATCCGGCGACCCCGAGCTCGCCGGCCACCGTCTCCATCCTCTCCGGCGAAGCTCCGGCCGTGCATCGATTTCCGTGCGAACCCGAGGTTGACCCCGAAATATCTCTAAGTCCCTGTATTTTGCATGATTATGCCATGTTCATCGCATCGTAACTCTGTGCATACTACTCCGTTTCGTGCGTGTAATATGTCAAATTGTTCGCCTCAACGAGTACTTCGTTCGATTCCACTGCATCATTTTCATTTGAGCTCATCTTGATGCCCGAACTGCTGTTGGAAGAGTGCATGTTGCTGTTAACCTGCTGAAACTGTTATAACATGCTCATTTGTCATTTTTGCCATGTTTGATGTGTGCATCCTATGAGGTTGATGTCTTCATGTGTTTTGATCTATGCCATGCCATCTTTCCAGAGGTGCTATCCATGTATTTTTGTGAGTTGTGTAGTGAGTGCATCAATCTTGTTAAGTGGGGTACTTGCTGTTGTTGTTTTCCTGACTGATTCTGTTATATTTTGTTGCTATGTAAACCTGCTGCTACAAGTCATTTCGTGCATAATCTGGAGATGTTCACTAAGGATGTTTTGTTATACATGTCTTGCTCTATCCATTCATGCCCCTGGTTGCAATTATAGCCTGCTGTAGCATGTTGTAATCTTGCTCCAAACTTGCTAAATAATGTTGCTGTCAGCGTATTAACATTAAGTTTAGTTTTGGCCATGTGTTTTCCTAGTGATCCATGCACCCTATGAACTTGCTCTTGCCATGCTTAGCTTCACAAACATGTATTCTTTCTATTGGTTGTCTTTCCATGCCATGTATTGCTCTGTGGTGAGTGGTTCAAGCTCACCAACATGCCTACTTATCGTTGTTCCTGCCATGTTTGAATCTGTCTTATAACTTGCCATGTTTACATGGGTGCCATCATATCTTATATATGATCCTTTTTGGCTCTTGTTCAGTAAGGGACTTTTGTTCTATGCATTTAGTAGTATCATGCCATGCCTTTGTTTGCCATGATAAGTTCCTGTAACATGTTGTTTGCTTGCTCTAAACATTGCAACCTGATGTTATTTCTACCAAATCTGTAACTGTTATCATTTGCAATCTTCCCATGTCCTTTTGAGCATGTTCTAGTGATTTCTGGAGATAGCTCAGTGTTCATGTTTTGTCATGCTTTACCAGTACTTCATGCCCATGCCTTTTGTTATTATGTTGGGGTGTTGTAGCATATTGTTTTGATGCTTGCAATATGCCTAGTTGCTGTTTTGGACAGATTGTTGTTATGACTTGTATAGAGTGTATGTGTTGAACCGTTGCTCCGTTTTGAGTGTGCTCTATATGAAACTTGCTTGTTTTTGCATGTAGTTTCATATTATCATGTTGCATCCTTGTTTTGGTGTGTTTTCTTGATGTTTGTATGCATTTTGCAGCAATGCCATGTTTATCTTGTTTTGCTCATATCTTATAGGCCGTAGCTCCGAACTAAATGAACCTTATATGTAACTTGACTAGAATTTCGTGTAGATTCTCTTGGTGCTCTTTAACTTGCTGTATAAAAAATTCAACTTAATTTTTTTTCAGATCTGGACCAACTTTGAAACTTGCATATGAGGACTTACCGGAATTGTTATATGTTGTTCCCGGCCTCATTTAAACTTGTTTTGATGTGTTGTTCTTGTTTGCATCATATCTTGCCATGAGTAGCTTCATGTAGCCTTGTCATGCATCATGCTTGTTGTGCATCATGTCTTACCTATGTGTGGTGTGTTTACCATGTTGTGTGCTTCTTCTCGATAGTTCCTGTTTCGTTGCGTTCGTGAGGATTCGTTCGTCTACGCTTGGTTCATCTTCGTGGCTTCATCTTCTTCATGGACACGTTCTTCTTCCTTGTGGGATTTCAGGCAAGATGACCGCTACCCTGGATCTCACTACTATCATTGCTATGCTAGTTGCTTCGTTCTATCGCTTTGCTGCGCTACCTATCTTTTGCTCATCAAGCCTCCCAAATTGCCATGAACCTCTAACCTTTGACACCCTTCCTAGCAAACCGTTGTTTGGCTATGTTACCGCTTTGCTCAGCCCCTCTTATAGCATTGTTAGTTGCAGGTGAAGTTGAAGATTGCTCCATGGTGGACAGGGTTATGTTGGGATATCACAATATCTCTTATATTATTAATGCATCTATATACTTGGTAAAGGGTGGAAGGCTCGGCCTTATGCCTGGTGTTTTGTTCCACTCTTGCCGCCCTAGTTTCCGTCATACCGGTATTATGTTCCCGGATTTTGTGTTCCTAACGCGGTCGGGTGATTTATGGGACCCCCTTGACAGTTCGCTTTGAATAAAACTCCTCTAGCAAGGCCCAACCTTGGTTTTACCATTTGCCTCACCACCAACTACCTTTCCCTTGGGAGTAATTAACCCAAGGGTCATCTTTATTTTAGCCCCCCCCCCCCGGGCCAGTGCTTGTCTAAGTGCTGGTCCGAACCGAGTAGACTGCAGGGCCCCCTCGGGGAAACTCGAGGTCTGGTTTTACTCGTAGGTGTCTCATCCGGTGTTGCCCTGAGAACGAGATATGTGCAGCTCCTATCGGGATTGTCGGCGCATCGGGCGGCTTTGCTGGTCTTGTTTTACCATTGTCAGAATGTCTTGTAAACCGGGATTCCGAGACTGATCGGGTCTTCCTGGGAGAAGGTATATCCTTCGTTGATCGCGAGAGCTTATCATGGGCTAAGTTGGGACACCCCTGCAGGGTATAAACTTTCGAGAGCTGTGCCCGTGGTTATGTGGCAGATGGGAATTTGTTAATGTCCGGTTGTAGATAACTTGACACTAGATATGAATTAAAACACATCAACCGCGTGTGTAGCCGTGATGGTCTCTTTTCGGCGGAGTCCGAGAGTGAACACGGTCTTTGGGTTATGTTTGACGTAAGTAGGAGTTCAGGATCACCTCTTGATCATTGCTAGCTTCACGACCGTTCCGTTTGCTCTCTTCTCGCTCTTATTTGCGTATGTTAGACACCATATATGCTTAGTCGCTGCTGCAACCTCACCACTTTACCCCCTTCCTCACCCATTAAGCTTTGCTAGTCTTGATACCCATGGTAATGGGATTGCTGAGTCCTCGTGGCTCACAGTTTACTACAACAACAGTTGCAGGTACAGGTTTTCCAATGATCATGACGTGAGAGCGATGTTTGCTTGTTTTGGAGTTCTACTTCTGCTTCTTCTTCGATCAGGGGGATAGGTTCCAGGTCGGCAGCCTGGGCTAGCAGGGTGGTTATTGTTTGAGCTTCTGTTTGTGTTTCATCCGTAGTCGGATGTTGATCTTATGTATGTTGTATTGATGTATTCGTGTGGCATGGTATGCCTCTTGTATGTATCCCTTTCTATTATGTAATGTTGATGTAATGATATCCACCTGGCAAAAGCGTCTTCAAGATGCGCTTCTATCCTTGGTGGGACCTTCGAGTTCCTTTAGGATAGGGTCGCATCTTGGGCGTGACATTCAGTTTGTTAGAAAAATTGATTTAGCATATTGGAAAACTCGCTGACAGCGGTGGCAAGGGTTGCCGACCCTGGAAGCGGAAAAATTACTACGATCTACTCGGTGGAATCGAATGGGACAGATTGATAATTACCTTCAAATTCTTGTTTGGTTTTACTCGCTTCCATCGCTTATTGCGTCTCGTTGCTCTTTTTTTGTTGCAGTCTTCATCGTCGTTGTTGAAGCCCTTGCCGTTAGTCGAGGTGGCTGGCGGTCTTCTTGGTGTTGTCGCGGGCAGCGTTTGCCGATCTGTATGTCGAAGCGGAGGGCGGTTGGCGAACACGGTGGCGGTTGTCCGGTGACGCGAAGTTGATTTTGAATTTGTGTTTGTGTGCAGAAGGAAGGAGGAGACCATGCGGGAGTGATGAAGGTTTCGAGATTTACTGTGCGAGAGGGCAATCAAGCGAAAGTAGAAGAGGGAGGGAGATGTGGAAACTGTCCAATCGTTTCTAATCATCAACCGCCCGTTCTAGGATCAAGATTCGTGCTGCGTGGCTGGTTTTTTTGTTTGCTAGCATCTTAACAGTCAGTCGGTGGGACGCTAGCATTTTTATTTATTTTTACTGGTGATGGTGACACTGTGACACTGGTAGTGCAGAAGTGAAGCCTCTCTTCAGGCATGTTGACGCAGTCATAGGAGGCATGGAAGTGCAGGTTCTACATGCACGTGGATGCAGGCACATGAGGCATGGAAGTGATGGTTGTACATGGTTTGGTATCTACCCTCTTGGTGTACAAAAGTGTGGTATTAGAGGTCCGAGCATTCGATTAGAGATTCAAGGTTGTGAAGTTTGTAAAGCCACTGAGGTATGTCACCACGGGGCATGTAAGAGTCACGGCAAGTGTCACGTGAGGCACGTGGATGTAATCACGGGAGGCATGGAAATGAAGGCATGACGGGCACGGACGTGCGGCTTCTCGAGGCACGGGTATTAAGCTTGTGGTTGTACAAGAGTGTGGTGGTAGAGGCATTTCTCGAAAGTGAAGCCTCTCTTCAGGCATGTGGACGCAGTCACAGGAGGCACGGAAGTGTAGGTTCTATAGGCACGTGGATGCAGGCTCATGAGGCATGGAAGTGATGCTTGTACATGGTTTGGTATCTACCCTCTGGGTGTACAAAAGTCTGGTAGTAGAGGTCCAAGCACTCGGTTAGCGAATCAAGGTTGTGAAGTCTATAAAGCCACAGAGGTTTGTCAGCACGTGGCATGTACAAGTCACGGCAAGTGTCCTGTGAGGCACATGGATGTAATCACGGGAGGCATGGAAATGAAGGCACGATGGGCACGGACGTGCGGTTTCTTGAGGCACGTGTATTAAGCTTCTGGATGTACAAGAGTGTGGTGGCAAAGGCATTTCTCAGAATGCTCGGTTACAGAGGTACGGATGTCGAGTCTCAGGAGTCACGCGGGCATGGCACTAGGACCACCTGTCACCTTAGGCACGTGGGTGCAGTTACAGAATGCCCGCGTGGCCCCGTGCCTCTAATAGGCATGTAAGAGTCACAGCAAGTGTCACGTGAGGCACGTGGATGTAGGCCGGGAGGCACGGCATTGAAGGCAAGACAAGCATGGACTTGCGGCTGCTCGAGGCATGGGGTATCAACCGTGTGGATGCACAAGAGTGTGGTGGTAGAGGCATGTGTCAGAATGCTCTATTACAGAAGCACGGTTGTGAGACCTTAGGAGCCATGCGAGCGTTGTAGCAGGACCACGTAAGAGTCACGGCTCTTGTTTGCAGACAGAAAAGTGAACCCACCACAGGCACGTACGAGCACCCTCTGGGTGCACCAAAATGTGGTGGCAGAGCCATGGGTCTGAATAGTGAATAAGAGAACCTCGGTTGTGAAGTCACGTGGGAGTGGCACTACGGGCACGTAAGAGTCATGGCGCGTGTCACGTGAGGCAGGTGGATGCAGGTACGGGAGGCACGGAAGTAAAGCCAATGCACTTATGGACATGAGGCACTTAATTTGAAGAGTTACAATCGCCTGAACCTCTCTTTAGGCATGTGGACGCAGTCACAGCAGGCACGGAAGTGCAGGTTCTACAGTCACATGGA
The DNA here is from genome assembly GCF_018294505.1 of Triticum aestivum. Classification (NCBI taxonomy): domain Eukaryota; kingdom Viridiplantae; phylum Streptophyta; class Magnoliopsida; order Poales; family Poaceae; genus Triticum; species Triticum aestivum. The sequence goes on along the minus strand of NC_057801.1, from coordinate 259,326,738 downwards.
TGCAGGCACAGGATGCATGGAAGTGATGCTTGTACATGGTTTGGTATCTACCCTCTGGGTGTACAAAAGTGTTGTAGTAGAGGTCCGAGCACTCGGTTAGAGATTCAAGGTTGTGAAGTCTGTAAAGCCACGGAGGTTTGTCACCACGGGGCATGTAATAGTCACGGCAAGCGTCATGTGAGGCACGTGGATGTAATCAAGGGAGGCATGGAAATGAAGGCACGACGGGCACGGATGTGCGGCATCTCGAGGCATGGGTATTAAGCTTGTGGTTGTACAAGAGTGTGGTGGCAGAGGCATTTCTCAGAATGCTCGGTTACAGAGGCACGATTGTGAAGTCTCAGGCGTCACGCGGGCGTGGCACCAGGACCACCTGTCAGGTTAGGCACGTGGTTGCAGGAACGGAATGCCCGCGTGGTCCTGTGCCTCTAATGGGTATTTAAGAGTTACGACAAGTGTCACGTGAGGCACGTGGATGTTGGCCGGGAGGCACGACATTGCAGGCAAGACAAGCATGGACATGTGGCTTCTCGAGGCATGCATATTAAGCTTGTGGATGTACAAGAGTGTGGTGGCAGAGGAATTTCTCAGAATGCTCAATTGCATAGGCACGGTTGTTGAGTCTCAGGAGTCACGTGGGCGTGGCACCAGGACCACCTGTCACGTTAGGCACGTGAGTGCAGGTACGGAATGCCCGTGTGTCCCCGTTCAACTAATGGGCATGTAAGAGTCACGCCAAGTGTCATGTGAGGCACGTGGGTGTAGGCCGGGAGGCACGGCATTGAAGGCAAGACAAGCATAGACTTGCAGCTTCTTGAGGCATGGGGTATCAACCGTGTGGATGCACAAGAGTTTGGTGGCAGAGGCATGTGTCAGAATGCTTGGTTACACAAGCACGGTTCTAAGTAAGAGTCACAGTGCTTGACACGTTGAGCACTTGTGTGCAGACAGAAAAGTGAAGTCACCACAGGCACGTGCGAGGAACCTCTGGATGCACCAAAATGTGGTGGCAGAGCCATGGGTCTGAATAGTCGGTTAAAGAACCTCGGTTGTGAATTCATGTGGGAGTGGCACTATGTCACACTCTGATTTTCATGCCACAACACTTAAGCTAGTAAATCATGATAAAATGTGGTTTGACAAAAAAAATTGAGTGTTTTGGACTTTGCCTTGATTGGATTTTTGTCTGTTGTTTGCAAGTGCTCTAGAAATCAAATAAATCCTCCAACTCTTATACTCCTTCTCCTTGATCCAAACTTTTGCCCCAATGATCATGCCATGTGTATAGTACAATATAGAATTTTCCCACAAAAATAATTTGGCCAAAAAGCATTTTCTATATTTAGTTTTCCAAAAACCTCTAAATTGAGGTTTTCACTACAAGTACTTGATTTGGGGTATGAAAAATCTTTCAAAGAGTATGTTTGACTCCTACTAGGTATAGGACTCCGAAAAACCACAAAAATATTTTTCTTAATAGTTATTTTGCTATTTTATTTAAGGGCTTTTTCTTTAGGCCAGAAATGGTCTTTAATAGGTTAAAATTATTTTTATGCTTTAAAAATATTTGTGAAAATTTAGGGAAACTTAGTGGATATATATTGTCCATATATAAGGGTTTCAACACATGGTCATGTTAAAAATATTGGTCAAATCCCTCAAAAACCCTTCCTAGGTATTTCATGCTTTTGAAGTCATTACAAAGTAAATATTCTCTTAAAATTCCAAGAAAATTCTAGCATGTCACTTATGATATGTTTGATGATCTTGCCAAGTCTCATGTCATGGAGAATAGTATAACCCCATGAAACCCTCTCAAAACCATTTCTGCCATTTTTCAAGTTTGAACAACTTTACATTAGAAAACTTGTCCAAATGCTCTCAAACTTGGTCCACATGCTAAAATGGTCTGATAAATCATCTATAACAAGTGGCACAAGTTGGAGAACAAGGTATCTTGATCAAAGTGCCCCAAAACCCTTCCTGTCCAGAACCCAATTTGAACAACACTACATTGGTAACTTTCTCCTTTTGATCTCAACTTTTGTGGACATGTTCAGAACCTCAAATGATGACACTACACCAAGTGTGTCGGATTTAGGGTTCCAGAAGACCCTTGAGGTTTGAACTCTGGGGTGCGTGCGGAGATTTCGCCCTCTACCTACCTGCTCCTCGCCGACTCGCTAGGATCTAAACTACCAAAGGAACAACATAAGAGACACAGAGTTTATACTGGTTCAGGCCACCATTGTGGTGTAATACCCTTCTCCAGTGTGTGGTGTGGTGGATTGCCTCTTGGGCTGATGATTAAGAATACAAGGAAGAACAGCCTCGCGAGGGTCTATTCTTGGCTGGTGCGATGAACTACTAGGAGGAGTTCAGTCGCTCTCTCTACTGGCTTTCTTGGTGAGGATCCAGATTCTAGATCAGGTCTAGATCCCTCTACCCTGGGGGTGGATAGTCCTATTTATAGGCAAAGGCCCTGGACCTCTTCCCAAATATTGAGCGGGAAGGGCGCAACAATTGGCCATTTTGAAGGGGAACATCTAGTACACTTTTCCTGACTAAAATTGGTCCTCGGCTGTCAAAGGCTCTGGTGGTGACGCCTGCTTGGGCTCCACAATGACTTCCTTCCTGCCGTTGGGCTGGTCTTGGTCTTGTTGCACCGAAATGGACGCTTTTGCTTGATGCCCTCGCCTGCGCTTGCCCCCTTTGCACCAAAGAGGAAAGGTGTACACTGCGCGGGCTGGCGCCCGACTGGCGCCCTTGGTCGTCATGGCTTGCGTCATGGGAACCTCGCGAGGTACCCCGCCTTGAACTCTCCACCTCCTCATGAGCCAGCCTAATGAGGCCGTGCCTGAGGAAGCTCCTTGTCGTCCGCACCGCGAGGCTTGGCCCCTCGCGAGGGTCTTGAGCTTGTGTTGATGAAGATGGGCCGTGCTGGGCCCCCCTTTGAGCCACACCGCGGGCCGCAGGCAGGCAAGTCTGGGGACCCCCGTTCCCAGAACGCCGACAAAGTGGTGCATCAAGGAGAATAGATTTGCATGACTAAATCTTGGAAAGTCCATTTCTGTTGATTTCTAGTGTTTGCCAAAGTTGCATTGTCAACTTTCTTCAAATGAGCACCAACTTGGCGATCAACCCCATTTTTATATACCACTTGATCCTGTTAATCTTCATATCATTTGGAATCTATTTTCTCGCCCAAACCACCATCAAACATCTTCTGGCAGAAATTTAAGATGCATGTTTTGTCCATTTCCACTAATCTCCATGAGATCAACTTTTTCCCACAGCCCCATCTGCTCATCCTCTACCTCCTGCATACTTAGCTGCCCAAGGAGCAATGATTAAGGGGGACAGAGACCCATTTTCCCTCTCTGGACAGCCACTTTCCCCTCCCTTTCTCATCTCTCTGTCACTCCTGGCATGTTCCAGAGCATCCAAAGCCTCCATCCCTCTTGTTTATTCCGCCTGCAGACGCCAGACACAAGTGGATGCGCGGGTGCGTGCAAAAAGCCATTGGTGCCAGCCAAAGTTGCGCTCTGGAGCGCCTGGTAGGGCGTTCGACCGTTGACGCCGCAACCCCCGACCATCTCGAGCCTCCCCCTTGCACCAGTCGAGGTGCCTCGACGTTCGCAACACGCCACCGCGTTGGCCCCCCTCCTTACGCTCATTGTCCTGCTAGTGCCGCGTGTGCCCAGAGCCGCCCGAGACCTCCTATGCGCATGCGAGCTCGTGGCTCCACCAGGAGCTCACCCTGCTCCCTCTCTCTCTTCCTGGCGCCCTACTCAACTCCCACGAACACCATAGACAGCCCCTCTCCCTCCCTCCTGGCCTTCCGAGCCGTTGTCGCGGCCACCCGTGTGCGGTGTCCACGGTGAGCCACTGGTCGGCTACATAAGGTCACCCCCGAGCCCTCTCTCTACTCCTTTGGCTCTCTCTCCATCCCGTGCACCCCCTAGACCAACCCACACCTCTCCCCGTGTCCTCCATCCACTGCAATGGCCGAAGCGCCACCGTCGGGCTCCGCCTAAATTCGGGCTATCCCGGGCCTCTCTTCTCCCCCTAGCCACTCCAGTGCCCCCTCACCACCACTGCTAACTCACCCCACGCTCCATTTCCTCCTCCCCGTGCCTGCCTCGCTATGCCAAACCTCACCGACGGCCTCCTCCACGGCCATCCAAGCCATAGCCGCTACATCCCTCCCCGGCGTGCGTGAAGCACATGGATAGTTGCGGCGTGCCCTGAGAACGCCGATGGGTGGAGCATCGCCGGAGACGCTCTATAGCCCCGGCAATCACTGGTGGGAGCCGCTCCTCCTCGTGGCTGGAGCGCACGCGGGAGGTTGAAGATGGCCTGCCGCTGGGCCTCGTGCGTCAGCGACCCAGCGGGCGGGCCCGACCGTTTAAGTGGAAATGGTTTTGGCCTGATCCGCTTCCCTCGCTCGAAGGCGCACCCCCATGAATACGCCTTCGACGTCGCCTCTGTCGCCCGCGCGGCCCAGCAGCCGGGCCGACCCACTGCTATCTCTCGCCCGATGCGCTGGATAAGGGTAAAGCCCTTTTTCCTTTCCTTTTTCTTTTACGGAAAGCTTCTAAACTCTCTAGAGAATTCAAATTAAGTCCAAATTTGATGATTCAAATTTGTAGTGACTCCATAAATCAATATCTATTTAATGAGCCATAGTGAACATTTTTACTGTGCTTGGTGCTCACTGGATATATTAAATAGGTCATTTATCCACATAAATCAGCTTCCAAAATTCATAGAATATTCATTTGGACTCCAAATTCAGTGAGACCAATTTCTAAATGTTTCTAAAATCATGCCTAATTTAATGGGTACTTTTACTCATTTTTTTATAAAAAGGCATTCTGTAGACAACTTGCAGATCCATTAAATCCCTTGTTTCCATCATACTGAAATGTTCAAAAATCCTCACTGATCCAATTCCAATAAAACCACTTTGGTAATTTTTCATATGACCAAAGGTATCCTTGAAAAGTCCAACTCACAATTTTGGAGCACTTTTATTTTTGCCTTGTCGTGTTGCTTATTGTGTTTGTTTCTGGCGTTAGTTGACGAAGTAGACGGAGTACTTGGAGAAGGACCTGAAGATTTGAAGACTGTGATGAACTAGGCAAGCAGCCCTTTGACCATGATGAACCCTTTTTATCATATTAGCATTTATTTCCGTGATTGTTGAATGGATGATATCTTGAAAGGCAGCCTTGCTAGGTTTGCCTTTGTTGCATACCCCATTGATACTTTCATTGTTCATGACTCTATCCTTGTTTAGAATTGTGTTGGTGGGTTGTAGAAATATGCTATAGTTGTTGGCTGAGCAAAATGGGTCAGAGTTATGCATGGTAAGGAACAAGTGTGGTTTGACATACTTGCAAATAGCCCCGGTGGGTGCCACTAATGCCCCTGGGAGATGATGATGAACTAGGTCACTACTTGGTGCAGAGCTAGTGTACCGAGGCTTGATGAAAGTGTTGTTTACAAAGATGGATTAGATTTAAGATTTGTTGACCATCCCAACCCTACATGCGCAACCACTCTACCCTTATATGGGAAAGGGCATTATTGATTACCTAGTTCGTGCTAACATGGATGCCCGCATTACTAGTGGTGGGAGCGATTTGTGGTCACTCTCGGGACGGGGTCGTGCCAGGTAGGGCGGCCATGACTGTTTTTACAGGGCACCGGACACACCGTTGGTACCCCATGCTTGTGATATGTGATGAATATGGGAGCGTGGCTCCACAAAAAGAATTTATTTTGTGACAATGTTGGGCACGGGGGCTACTACCAATTGAGTGGACTCCTTGTTAGTCACGGCTAGGGAAATGTAGTTATCGGGTGCTTCCCCTGAGTACTTTAGGTACTGCGGGATCGTGGATGACACAAAAGCTTCCCGGATCTTGTGGGTGAAGTGTGCAACCTCTACAGAGTATCAAACTATTCGAATAGCCGTGTCCACGGTCAAGGACAGTTGGGTGCTGCTGCTTAGACTATGTCCATATGTTTATGAAAAACAACACGGTTTGGTGATATTGTTGATGTGATTCATGAGGAAGTCATGATGAGCTTGAGCATGAGTTGTTTATAACTCTTCCTCGATATTGATGTCTGTAACCTCCTGATACTTGTTGCAGACGCATTCTTGTCCTTGATATATGTTGATCATACTTGCATGAGAAAAACTAGCTTTCTGCAAAAATGTTAATTTAGCAGTAGAGCCTTGCATAACTATTCTGTTATCACTCTTGGGTTGCTTGCGAGCACATTCAAAGTACTCATTGGCTTGCCACTGGTTATTTTATTGGCCAGGCATGAAAGAACAAGATATAATGGAGTGCACCCTAAGGATGAACATGCGAGCTAGGACGCTTCCCAGTCAGAATGCCTGTAGGGTTAAGGCAGATGACATGGGTCCAAGTCATCGATAAAGATTTCGCTACGATGTTATTCTCAAGACTCGGCCATAATGGTCATAATTTATGTAAGACGGTATGTATGGATGTAAGACTCTTGTTATTCAGCTTCTGTGTGTTTAGTGAGCATTGATCTCTGGGATCACTGTACACGTGCATTCGGTGATCACGACTTATGAGTCGGGGTCCGCACACACTACGGGCACGTAAGAGTCATGGCACGTGCCACGTGAGGCAGGTCGATACAGGTACGGGAGGCACGGAAGTAAAGACACCGCACTTACGGACATGAGGCACTTAATTTGAAAAGAGTTACAATCACGTGAACCTCTCTTCAGGCATGTGGACGCAGTCACAGGAGGCATGAAAGTGCAGGTTCTACAGGCACGTGGATGTAGGCATGGAAGTGATGCTTGTACATGGTTTGGTATCTACCCTCTGGGTGTTCAAAAGTATGGTAGTAGAGGTTCGAGCACTCGGTTAGAGATTCAAGGTTGTGAAGTATGTAAAGCCATGGAGGGTTTGTCACCACGGCGCATGTAAGAGTCACGGCAAGTGTCACGTGACGCATGTGGATGTAATCACGGGAGGCATGGAATTGAAGTCACGACGGGCACGAACGTCAGGCTTCTCGAGGCACGGGTATTAAGCTTGTGGATGTACAAGTTTGCGGCTTCTCACTGCATGTCCGTGCTTTTCACAATGTTGTCTCTCGAATCATCCATGATTTCACCTTCATGTCGGGGCACCGTGACGTGCGTTCTTTGCTTCAAAAACGTGCCTTGTACATCCGCGCCACTATGCGCGTAAAAAGGGAAGAACGCTAGTTCAGATGAAGTGTCTTTTGTACTAGTAAAAGCATGGCTTGTATGATTTCACTTCCATGTGCTTTACAGTGGCTCCTCCCTAGGAGAAAACGTCTGTGAACACACCCACACACTAACATGACGTAGCCTAAATGATTATTGTGCCTCATTAGGATGGACGTCTGTGCCTATCCAAGTGAACGAGTAAGCAAAATTATTTGGACCACAAAGACGCACGTGTCGCACGACCACACAAACGTGCTTCCCGGGTCGTTTCGAAGTCCCTTTGTCGGAAACACAACTGTGATTCTGCTGCTAACACGCGACATCCATGCTTCGAGCCTACTCGTACATGTAACAACAAACTAAATAGCACGGCAACAATGCAATGCATAAATGCCTCACTAATTCATGGAAGTATAGAAGGCCACATGTAGCAATGCAGCGAAGAAACACGAAGAAGAGAAGATGACAAAAGAAGAAGGAAGACGAAGAAAATCGACCCACTCTAAGCTCTCTAAAAACACTACCTTCTTGATCAGCTGCTGGACGGGGATATCCTCAATCTGCTTCTTCATGGCCTCATGACCTTCCTTGACAACAGCAAAGGAATCCTCCACCAGGCTCTTTTACATGTCGAGGAGCTCCGCCTTCTCATCCATATCCTCCCCCGTGACGCCCGACAACTTCTCCACCAAAGCACTGCTGTTCTCATACAGTTTCTTCCAGCAGACGACCTCATGATCCTTCTGGTCGAGCTTGTTGGCAAGCTTCTCATTATCACACACAGTTCGAAATATGAGACCAGTGGACTTCTCCACCGAGGCATTGCTCTTCTGCACCAACTTTTCCAAGCGAGCGAGGAACTCCTGCTGCTTAATTAGCTCATCGAGCACGTCGTCGCTGGCTAAGGAATTTGGTACTGCCATCTAGCCGAGATCTTCTCCCTGGCGAATCCATTTGTGAGAGTAATCACCTCCACCCGAGAGATCGCTCGAAACGGGGCAAGGTATCCCTACCGCTGCTTTCGTGTATCGGCGACACCTCTCTCTTCTTTCAGCGGCTTTGGTCCTTGCTGCCTGGTTACAAAAAGACCCAGAACCTCTTTTATCGGTCATGGTGAAAGCAAGGAAGAGGTGACTATCTCTGGAGAATTGTGGATGAGTACAAACGTGGATTATTCCATGAGTAGGTACCTTTTATGGCACATGAACACCGGTCAGACGGTCAAACTGAGTAACCTACGCCTTGAATTCTCACAATGTTTCTTAAATACCTTGAACTTTGCATGCCTAGCAAACACCAGTACTCTCCTTTTGTCTCCCCGTGCGTTTGTCCACACTACAACCACTTAGCTTCTTCCTAATTATCCGTATATAATGCACAGAAGACATCTGAAACACAGTTAACTTATTGTCTACGTCCGTCTGTAGTGCAGAAACGTTACTATCAAATTCCTATTATTTTTCGTTGTTCCATTTTTGTGTTGAAATGATATTTATATCAAAATCTCACTAAATCCATGAATTAACTGGCACACATGTCAAGGTGGCTCCTTAGTGAAAGCGTTTTTAACACGCACAGAAACGAACATGAGTTTCTATAACATGAAAAAATGCCTTATTGGAACGCAGGACCGCGACTCTCCACAAAAAAGGAACACCTTGACATGGAAACATTTTGTACACATAGCCAGAAGCGTGCATGTTGCCTTAGTAACACAGTGCCAACTAGGCTTCACTTCCACGCACCTCACAATGACTCGCCAGATAAAACTTATGTTAGACACGCAAGCACAAACGTGACTCTGGCTAATAAGAAGACTTGCATTTGACAGAGTCATGTCGATGGTTCTCCAAGAGAACGAGTGAGTGGAATCATTTTGAAATACCAAGAGCATACCCCCATGGTAACGTGACTATGTGTAAGAGGTAAACATGCTTCCTTTTGATTTCATCTCCATGCGTCCCCAAATGAACTAGCTAGCAGAATCATTTGGTACACAAAGAGGCATTAACATGACTCTAAGTAGCGAGAAACCATGCCTCCATGGGTGTCACAACCACACTAAAATACAAAAATGCTAGCACCCCACCGACTCACAGTTAAGCAAGCAAGCAAAAAACAAACTCATCGAAGCACACAGAAAGTTGCACCAATCTTAATGTCCAAACATACGCGGATGGTCGAAGATTCGAGATGGTTCACCATCTCCATGGGAGGGTGAGCCCTGGTGGCCCCACTTCCATGGTGTCACTGTGAAACGTCAAAGAAAACGTATGTAAAACGCGCAGACACGAACATGACTCTCTGTGACACCAAACAATGCCTCATTGGAACAGGCTACCACCTCTCTCAACAACAAAGGAACACCTTGACACGGATAACATTTCACACACAGGGCCAGGAGTGTGCATGTTCCATTAGTAACACAGTGCCAACTGGGCTTTACTTCCACGCACCTCATAGTGACCTGCTAGAGAAAATGTATGTAACACACCCAAGCACAAACGTGACTCTGGCTAATAAGAAGACTTGCGTTTGGCAGAGTCATGTCCATACTTCTCCAAGAGAATGAGTGAGAGGAATCATTTTGAAATACAAAGAGCACCCCCCCCCGTGGTAACTTGTCTCTGTCTAGTAGGTAAACATGCTTCCTATGAGTTCATCTCCGTGCTCCCCAAATGAACTGGTGGGCGGTATAATTTTGGAACACAAAGATCATTAACGTGTCTCTGAGTCTCGTGAAACCATGCCCCCGCATGGGTGTCACAACCACACTAAAATAAAAAAATGCTAGATCCCCACCGACTCATAGTTAAGCAACCAAGGAAAAAACAGACTCATTGAAGCACACGAAAAGTTGCATGAATCTTGTTTTTGGAACGGACATCGAAGATTTGAGACGGCTCACCATCTCCATGGGACGGTTAGCCCTGGTGGCTGTTGGTCTCACCTGCACATGGCTCACCGTGAAAAGTTAAAGACAAACGTCTGTAACACTTGCAGACACGAACGTGACTCTGTCTAACAGGTAAACATGCTTCCTACGAGTTCATGTCCATGCCCCTCGAAATGAACTTGGGAGCGTAATCGTTTGGGGCATGAGGAAGCATGAACGTGACTCTGGGTAACGCCAAACCATGCGCCCTCGTGGCTGTCAAAGTCAAAAAATGGTAGTGTGCGACCGACCACGAGAAAGCAGAAAACAAGCCCATTGAAGGCCACAAAAAGTTGCACTAATCTTGATGTCCAAGCAGACGATTGAAGATTCGAGATGGTTCGACCATTTCCCTCTCTCGCTCTAGTACCTTTTTGCTTTTCCTTTTGCACCGAAAATCTCGAACACTTCGGCAGTTCCCATCTCTTGAACACACTCCTCTCTCCTTCTACCCCCGTTGTCCAATCAAGCAGACCAACCAAAAATTGAAATCGAGTTCGCCTCACCCACAAGCCGCCATCCACTTCGAGATACGTCCGATCGGTGCTCGCGATAGCACCAAAAACCTCTGCCGGCGGCGGCGACTAACGGCGAGGACCTCTGTCAACACCGGCGGCGGGGATACCAACAGAGAGCAGGGACAAAAATCACCCGATGGATGCGATGAATCCCTCACAAGCAATCAAAGGTAAAAAAATTATTAATCCATCGCATTCTATTACCACAGGTCGAGCGAACCGTTTCCCCCCCTTTTCACGGACGTGAACCCTAGCCGCCAGACCAACCGTGTTTTTGATTAGTCTGCTTAAACTTGTCTAACAAAATTGAAATAGGGTAGACACATGTGTGTGGCACCCCGGCTGAGAGCAACCGGTTTACCATGCATTGCCAGCCCAGAGACCTTGTCTTCTTGCAACACACAACATCTTGGTACAGAAAACAACCGCTTTATTGATGCTAGCGGATCAAAGTTTATATTACAACAGGTAGCAAGGCCAAACGGCACACATGGTGCGGGTGAACAATATGTACATTATTTAGTGAACATATAGGGGCCTCGATCATAACAACTACGCGGCAGCGGAACAACGTCGTAGCGGAACTCCATAGCACGGGGACACTGATGTGGACACGATCTAGACTCGGACATCACTCCTTTTAAACGAGACTTTCCTGAAATCTGGCAAGACACGCCAGGTCAGTACATTGAATGTACTTGCAAGCTCACAACAAGCATAAACATAATGACAAACAATATCATGACAATTAACCAATTATTAATAATGCAACAATATATCCAACATGTTGTGATCATGCTCTTGTGATAAAAGTCCCTCAGACTAGCTTACCAACCGTGATCGCTCTTGGATCACACACATACCAACCTCAAGGTATCAACTAAAGAAATCTCGTGATCCTTCCAGTGATCACAACCACGACCAATATTTGGTCTTAAACGGGGATCCTTCTGGTGATCACAACCACTACCAATATTTGGTCTTAAATGGCGATCCTTCCGGCGATCACAACCACGACCAACACTTGGTCTAAAACAACAAGATGACCTTTCCATCATCATCCATAGTGCAAAGTTCATAACTTAGTGTGCACAATTTACTAAACGTTGACCCATGGTGTGACCTACTTTCGAGCGTGTCCGTAACCGTGGACTCGGCTATCAATAGATTAATACACTCTGCAGAGGTAACGCAATGTACCCACACCACTGAACCCATGGCCTCGCACTCCCATTCGGGTGGACCAACGGCATTCCGACGAAACCCCTCCATTGCCATGACACTCTCCCGGCCACTCCGACTCACTCCCCATCGGGCTAGTCCTGGGTGGCCCCGTGTCTACCAAAGACACAACAACCACCGTCGTGTCCAAAACATAAACGATCCCACACGGGGACCCGGTACCATAAACTCAACAACAGGCACACAAGGTTATGTCTGCTTACCGGGCGAGGGTACCGCACGCCCATAACCTTCCCTAGTTGGAGGCACCGACCAGAGGCATGACAACGGACCGAATAAAGGCCTTCCAATAAAGGCAAATGTGGTTGCCCTAGGAAAAACTCGATTCAGTGGCACCATGACCCGGTCAACAATATATTCAAGTTCTGTTATTATTAGTTTCAACTTAAGGTGAAAATAACCGGTGTCATAATGCCATGTCATGCAACTCTAACATATGCATGACATATCAACGGAAATGACTGAGTCAACTAAATCCACACTAAGCATCAACCCCTCATGACACTTCTCTGGTTAAGATTAAACCTCACTTTAAACAGAATCTTTTCTAGCAAATTTTACCATTTTTACTCATGCAAGAAAATAACTCCACTAATTATTTATATCCATAACCACATCATTCTTTCATCACCCAAAAATATATCCTAGTTTCTTTATCAACTAAGTTAACTTCAAACTTTCTATAAATCAAGCATATTAACTAAAACAAGCAATTAACAGAATATAAATAACATAATAGTGATTTAAATGCATGGAATAAATCATTCATTCAAGTAGAAAATCACAAATATTGTAATGGCACCATGAAAATGTTGTTGTGGCTTGCCTTAGTGCAGATGAGGTTCACAAGCCTCCTGGTGATCCTCAAGACAAGCCTCACCCTCCGAAAATAAATTTAAACACAAGAAGAAAATATCAAGAAACCTTCTGAAAATCACCAGAAAATCTAGACAGCATGGAAAAATCTCATCTTTGGTGAGCTGCTAGATTTCTGTACAAAGAACACAATGCAAAAAGAATCAATTCATTTGGACTTATGGTTAAAAAGTTGTGGCTGTTTGAAGTTCTCTGTATTAAATTAAAATTTGAATTTAAATAAAATAGACTGCGGGGGTGACGTCGAAGGCTTCGCCGGAGTGCACATCGACGATGAGGGCTCCTTGGAAAAAATGAGAGGGAGGGATCGAGAGAGGACACGGAGGCGCACCTGCCCGTACCCGTAGAGTAGCTAGGGGTGGTCGGACGGCGCCGGAATCAGCCTCTCCAGCGGAGGCAGAGAGCGGAGGTCGCCGGAGACGAAGACGACGGCGAACGGAGGCGACTCCAGGGGCTCCAACCAGGCGGAACAGCACCACCGGAGAGTGGCAGAGGCCCTAGAAGGGTTGCCCAGGCCTGGGAGGGGCTGGAGCTGCGGAGACGACCAGAGGGGATCGCCAGCAAGCTCGAGCTTGGGGACGGCGGCCCACGGCTTGCCCGGCCGGGCTACGGCTATCTACTCGGTCGTGGAGTGTGTGGGAGTGGTGGATGGTGCTCGAGGAGGCTGGGGATGGCCCTATTTATAGCCGAGCGTCGAGGGGGGTTCGGGCTCCGCCGGTGGACACCTAGCCACGGCGCCCGGCGAAGAACGGCGTCAGTGAGAGGGGGAGAAGAAGACGCAGCTCACGCGGGAACTGTTGGCGAATGGGGACGAGCACAGGGGCGAGAGGAAGACGACGACAATAGTGCGCCATGCACTATTGTGTTGGCCGGACCGTGCCCGTGCTCGCTGCGGCGAGCTCCAGCGTCGGGAAGTGCCAGAGCGGAGTTAAGGGGGTTCAGATGGTGGCGCGGTTTGGCACGCTCAGGGAGGCGGGGCAGCGAGCACGCGCGCAACAAAGCACTCGGCGGCAATCAGAGCGCGTTGGTTGCATGCCAGCACGCCTGGACGAACGCGGTCACTGCGTGAACTATGACCTCAGGCTGACCTAAGCCCAAACTTCATGTCTAGTGTGTTGTTCGTGGTAGTTTTGAATGGTACCATGCTTGGGTTTGGTTTCAGGTCCAGTAGAAATGATTTCACACGCCAGGTAAGTTTCTGGACAGTAACTTTGAGATCTTACTGTGGTCAAACCACTGGGAGTTGAGGGCTGGGCTTTGGAGGCTCGCAATCATCTACCAAGTTGATGATGCACAAGAAAAACCAGCCACAGTGGAGCAAGTAAAATGGTAGTTGCTGTAGAAACTACCATTTCTGTCCAGAACAGAAAATATTTTTTGTAGCCAAAATATTCCAAAAAGTGATGAAATATTTTTTTCTCAGAAAGGTGCCCTAGGGTTCAAAAAATAATTGTGTTTTTTCTCAGAATTTTATGGGCAAGAAAAATTGGGGTTGCTTTGGAGCACATTGAACTAGCTAGGGTTTAAGAGAGGGAAATGAATATTTTTTATTAAAGAAAAATATTCCAAATAATATTTTAAGGTGAACCAGAGAGGGAATGATAGTTAGAGAAGGAAATGGGGCACTTGGGTGAAAGCTAAGGGGTACCTAAGTGTTTAAGTCCATATGAAAAGATTCAAAACTCCAAATTTCAAATGCAAATCAACTGAGAATCAGGCAAAGAAGAGAGGGCAAAAACCAGGCTGTCACAATGTGCAATAGAATGCTGCTCCTATCCGCCACAAAAATTTGCTTGCAAAGATATTTGCTTAAAACGTATTCTACATGGCTACATGCCAGAACTATCTAGGACACCGCTGTAGATTCAAACCATGAGAGCATCGTTACACACCAAACCTGGTACTTAGACCAGATTCTTTATATCCGTTGATTGTATCTATTTCAAATTATGTGCCTCTCCCATATTAAAATCCTTGCTCGAAGGATAGGTCTAGTTGTGCTTATAGTATGAAACAACATGCGCCTCTCTGACAAAGCCATTTTTTTGTTCACGGGGTGCATCTCCTATTTTGCTGTAAAGTTCAAGTCTGCTTCTAGTGCTGCTATCACCTGGACATCTTTATGCAGCAAGTACTCGTATCAAGGAAAATTGTATCCCACTTTTTTTGATGATAGTACATCCTCCTTTTCGTACATAATCATCATGCAGGTGATGGAGGGAGATATTGAAATGATTTCGTCCGAACTTAATATTGAATATCCAGAACCACAAGGCATCTCTCCTAACCCGTCAGGAAAAAGAATGAAGCAGAACATGGACAATGAAGCACCTAAGCAAGTGAAAACACTAGTTTTTAGCAGGAAGGGCAACAAAAAACAAGTAACTAGCAGCAGAAAAGAGAGGCAATCAGAAACCAAGACTTTTGTTCCTCCTAGAGCAAAAGGACAAAATAGAGAGGACAAAACTCAACTCATCAACAATGGTGCTACCTTGCAGCAGCAGCAGCCAAGTCCTCTAATGGTGCTCCCTCCAACAGCTCCACATGTCAATGATAAACTAACTGAAGGCAAGAAGAAAAATAAATGACAATGGGTGGAAGAAGACGACTATGATGCCATCAAAGAGCGAGAGTGTGATACTGCCGACGATGGCACAAAACATGATGATGATTTCATTCCTGCAGAGGGCAATGATCACTACAAAAAAAAGACACATCCGTGACATTTTGGGCCGAACGAAATTGTTTCTGTCATCCTTATGACACTTCTATGACGCTAATTGTGACAAAACCCGGTATCATCATAGATGTGGTGGGCTCCTACTTCTATGACAAAAAATCATGATAGAAAATGGGCTTTTCGTCCTGGGCGGGACGGAGACACAGCTGCATGACATTCTTTGGGCCGTCCATGACAGAAAAAACCATGGTAGAAGCAAGGGCGAGGAAAATTTCGGGGAGTTCCCGGTTACGATGGGTGGTCGGAGGTCGAGCAATGCGCGTTTCTCTCGTACACATACACGCGTGTGTGCGAGGCGTTGGCTCTAATTGAACCCGAGCGAGGCATTGGGCTCGAACTGAACTCGAACGATTGCACTGCAAGCTACGCGTTACTGAACCCGAGCGATCGAGCAATTCCTTCGCTATTGGTGCTTACTGAAGCCGATCGATGCTGCCTCTGGATGAATAGTGAGCGTTGTAGGGGGGTTTGGATGAACATTGATCGCTGCGGGGGGTTTGGATGAACAATGAGCAGTGGGGGTGGATCAACAGGACCCCGTGGCATTGCCTCTGGATGAATAGGACCCTGATAGATCGAGCCGGTTGGGGCTGGATGAACAGGACCCCGTGGAGGGCTGGATGAACAGTAGACGGTGGAGGGGTGCCCGTGGAGGGGTGGTTGAACAGTAGCCGGTGGAGTAGCGTGCGGTGGAGGCTGGATGAACAGGAGCCCGTGGAGGCTGGAGGAGGTCGACGGTAGCCCGTGGAGGCTGGAGGAGGTCGACAGTGGAGATGAACAGTATCCCGTGGAGTCCCGTTTTGTGGTACGCCACACCCCTCCCGATGACATGACCCCCATTTCGACCGTAGCGCTCGAAGACAAGTCCGTTTCGTCCGTTTTGCGGTACGCCACACCCCTCCCGATCAACAGGACCCCCGTTTCGGCCGTAGGAGGTCCGTTTCCTCCGTTTTGCGGTACGCCAGACTCCTCCCGATGAACAGGATCCCGTTTCGAACGTGGCCGGTCGAACACAAGGCTGTTTCCTCCGTCCTGCGGTATGCAAGGCCTCGTTTCCATCGCCTGTTCAATCCAAGCCCTCCCGATGAACACGACGACGCATTTCGTTCCGACCCAGCCAGTTGGCTCCCCATGAACACGACGACGAGGCTATTTCTCCGTTCCGACCCAGCCATGTACACGACCCCTGGCCGTACTTATGCGCGAGTAGGCATTCAAGACCCCGCCCGTATGTACACATATGTGGCCGCATTTTCTTTCTTGCACTCTGGCCGCTGTATGTACGTGTACATTCTACGTGCGCGCCTCTACTACGACACGTGCGCACCTCTACATCCACAGTATGTACGTACACGTTCACGACCAGAATGACAATGCTACATTCGCTTCGACCAGGTGGGTCCCGACTGTCAGGCACTTCTTTGCGTGCGAAGATGTAGCTCGTGGGTCCCAGCAGTCAGGGGGCGAATCGTTTTTTTTTGCCCGGACGCACTTCCTTGCGTGCGAAGGTGTAGTTGGTGGGTCCCAGCAGTCAGGGGGGAAACGTTTTTTTCGCGAAATACGGTGGCCCGTCCGGTGGGTCCCTGCTGTCAGGTGGAGGAATAATTATTTTCCGCGTAATAAGGAGGCACTTCCTTGCGGCCGCCCTGGACCCAGCTATCAGTCTCTCCACGCACAGTACTCTTCCGATGGAAGTCGATCATTGACCACATTGACCACACCGCGCTGAGAGCACCACGGCGATGGACGACAGCGAGGCCTAGGAAGGGGATGACACGGAGCCAGGGAAGACGCAGCAGTGGATGCCCACGCGAAGAGGAGTACGAGGGTTCACTGGTTCGGCTGCAGTGTGAGGCTACCGTCACCGCAGAATAACAGGGGGTGTGGGTGAGTAGAGGGATGGCCTGGCCAGCTGTGGGAGTAGTAAGGGGCGGTGAGGCCTCCGCGGTATCACAGCCGGCCACGGGAGGCAGGAGCATGCGGCACGACCGGCGCTGCTTTGGGCGGCTGGAGCACGAAGACCAGAGGTTGAAGAAGCACTATGGGCGTTGGATGGACATCGTACGGTCACTGGAGTATTGACTAAGTTGACAAAGCCCTCTGTCCCACAAGTCAGCCTGCCACTATATTGGGTCCTAGCTAGCAGGGGGAGTATTCATTTTTTTGTGCATAATAAGGAGGCACTTCCTTGTGTGCGAAGATATAGCTGGTGGGTCCAACTGTCAGCGGTGGTATCATTTTTTCGCGAAATACAGAGGCCCTTTCGGTGGGTCCCAGATGTCAGGTGGAGGAATCATTATTTTGCACGTAATAAGGAGGCATTTCCTTGCGTGCGGCCGTGGACCCAGCTGCTAGCCTCTCCACGTACAGTCCACTTCAGATGCATGTCGATCATTGACCACGTTGACCAGGCCGCGCCGAGAGTACCAGGGCGGTGGATGACGGCGAGGCCTAGGAAGGGAACGACACAGAGGCAGGGAAGACTCAACAGTTGTTTCCCACGCGGAGGGGAGTACGACTGTACGAGGGTTTACTAGTTCATCTGCCGTCGCCGGAGAATAACAGCAGGTGTGGGTGAGTAGAGGGATGGCTAGGCCAGCGATGGGAACACGGTGGGGCGGTGAGGCCTGTGCGGCAGCACAGCCGACCGGGGGGAGGAGGGAGCAGGCAGTCCTGCCGGCGCTTGTTTGAGCGGTTGGAGCAGGAAGAGCAGAGATTGAAGAAGCACGATGGTCATTAGATGGAAATCCAACAGTCACTGCTTGTGCGTCAACCTTTTTTTGGAAAGCCTCAAATCTGTGGAAAACGGCATACAACCCATGTGCCATTATTTCTAATAATTTATAGACCATTTGCTAATTCTTAAGGTTTTTTTGGAGCCCATATTCTTTTTGTTAGCATTACAGCCCATATTGTGGCCACGGTTAAGAAATTATACGAAATTTTGCGTATTTCGGTGCGGTTCGAACTGTTTTTAATCCCGAAATTTCGAGTCACATTCAAAATGATTTTAAAAATAAATGTATATCAATATAAAATCCAACAAATTGTCCACGCATAAAAATAAATGCAATTTAAAATCTCGAAATGAAAAAAAGATATTTGAAACTAATTGCCGGTTTGATGTGTTCTAAAAATCTACAGCCCATTTCTCATTACTGATAGGCCATTTTCTCGGCCAGCCGAATGAAGCTCTCCTTGTCTTGAAAGATTTGCAGCTCAACATGCCTGACAAAGCGACTTACTTGACAAATCACAAAAAAATGGGTTGTGGCCGTGGACCCAGCTACGGCCGTGGACCCAGCTGTCAGTCTCTCCACGTACAGTACTCTTCCGATGGAAGTCGATCGTTGACCACATTGACCACGCCGCACCGAGAGCACCAAGGCGATGGACGACGGCGAGGCCTAGGAAGGGGACGACGCGGAGCCGAGGAAGACACGACAGTGGATGCCCATGCGGAGAGGAGTACGAGGGTTCACTGGTTTGGCTGCGGCGTGAGGCTGTCGTCGCCGTAGAATAACAGGGGGTGTGGGTGAGTAGAGGGATGCCCTGGGCCAGCGGTGGGAGTAGTAGGGGGCGGTGAGGCCTCCGCGGCATCACAGCCGGCCACGAGAGGCAGGAGCATGCGGCACGACCGACACTGCTTTGGGCGGCTGGAGCAAGAAGACCAGAGGTTGAAGAAGCACTATGGTTGTTGGATGGACATCGTACGGTCAGTGGAGCTAGAATCGTTCATATTGACTAAGTTGACAAAGCCCTCCGTCCCCGTCAACTTAGTAGGCCCACAAGTCAGCCACCCACTATGGTGGGTCCTAGCTAGCAGGGGGGTATTCATTTTTTGTGCGTAATAAGGAGGCACTTCCTTGCGTGCGAAGATATAGCTGGTGGGTCCGACCTGTCGGCGGGGGGAATGTTTTTTTCATGAAATACAGAAGCCCTTCCCACGTATAGTGCATAATAAGGAGGAACTTTCCTTGCGTGCGAACATGGACCTCGCGGGTCCCAGCCGTCAGGCTCTCCATGTACAGTCCTCTTCCGATGACTCTTGTATGTTGACCACGCCGCGCCGAATGTACCGAGGCGGTGGACGACGGCGAGGCCCCAGACTGGAATGACCCGGAGATGGGGAAGACGCGGCAGTGGAGTCGCAGACGGAGAGGAGTGGGAAACTTGACTGGTTCGGGTGCGGGGTAGGCCTACACTCGACAGAGAATAACAGGAGGTGCAGAGTGGAGGGATGGCCTGGCCGTCGGCGGGGTAGCGTTTCGCTGATGAGCGCAAAACAATGCCGCTAGACGCCGAAGGCTGGAGCAGGCGGTCCCGGCAGCACTGGGGGAAGAAGACGAGAGATTGAAGAAGAATGTCGGCCGTTGGATGTAAATCCAACGCCTTCTTAGGCTTCGACCTACTAGCCCACATGTCAGCCAATCCATTTGTTTTTTAGTCCATTTGTTGGGCTGGGTGAAACAATGATGTAGCATCTATGCAGCCCGTTTAAATCCCATTTGCATTTTTCTCGATATCCGTGGACTTGCTGGGCTGGGTGAAAATATCATGTTGGGCTAGACGGAGAAATGTTATAAAAACATAAACACATGATTGCACGTCTATTACTGCATTGGTCAGTAAAATCTTTGCAAGCTTATGTACGCAATCACTAGGAGTTAACTTGCCAAGTTATATATAAACAATTATTACTATTATTTTGTAAGAACTTTCAACTTACGAAATAAAATATCATTTAAATTTGATGAGTTAATAGTGCGTGGGGTATTATTATTTTTTAGGCTAGACGTGGGACAGTTGAGTTGGTTCTAGGGAAAAGTACTGGGAGAAAACTCAGTTTACATCGAAAAAGAAAGTGGGAGAAAATTCAGAGACCTGCTGGGTCCACCTAAGGAGGGGAATATGTTGGGAGGAAGGAGATTCAAAGCACGACAGCCGAGTGAACTAGTTTTTTTAACGGACAAGTGAACTAGTTACATACATAAGCAAATAGCCACTAAAAAAGCAATCAGGTTAATGGGTTCTTAAAAGAAATATTTCGGACAAAACAGATAATTACGACACATAGGCTAATGCATGAAACACTCAGATGATAAAGGTGCTTATAAACAGATAAAGTACAACATCTAGACCTTCCTGGCACGCTTGATCATGACGTTGCGGCTGTCCGTGTACTCGTCGGTTACGGGAAGCAGACACGCCCTCATGTCCAAGATCTGCCTGTACATGTCGTAGCATGCGTATGCGTCCTTGGCCGCGTAGGTTATGTAGGCTAGATTCAGAGGTACCTCCCACGTGTTCAGGTCCTTGGTATCGTTGTCTTCTTTCATGTTGGCGTATCAGGGGTCGATGATGGTCTCGGCGAGGTCAACCACGGAGTCCTTCTCCTGCCCGTTGCTGATGATCTTGTATTGCTTCTGGATGTCGACAAGCTTGTTGCACCAGATGGCCGAATCGTCGCGTTCTTCCTTCTCTCCACCGTAGCGAAGGTGCAGTCGGCGCTGCCGATGAAACGGGCGAATGCTCCAGAACCTCTGATGGCCCTACAGAAGTGGTAGATGAGAACCTCGTCCCGCACACATACCTGGGCGACGGCGATCCGCTGGTCCCTGTCAGGAGACGAATGGATGGGCACAAGGTCTAGTCCTGCAACCTTGTGCTTTCTCGTCCTGTAGGTACTGCTTGAACTCGGCGAGGCAGAGCTTCACCGAGTCCGGATCGTTGGTGTACATCACATTCAACTTGGTGCAGCCATAGGACTGAACGGCGAACTCAAAGGGGAACTCCTTGCTGAAGTCCATATCCAGCAGGCTCACCCCTCGGATCGCCATTGGAGTCTCTTCGAGTGAACGAGTGTGTAGGCGGCGGCAGCAGTTCGTTTTTCAGCTCTTGGGGAACTGGATTCAACAGTAAACTGAGTGTGTACAGGCGACAACAGTTACTACCCCTCCCTCGTCCGCTGCACGCCCGGCAGAAGATGCACCCTCGGCGCATTCAAACGCCTCCATTAAGAAACCTACTCCGGCCACACGTCGGTTCACGAGCGGGTCTGTATTGGTACTGTAATAACAGGAGTTAGTGGTCACTTTACTTAAATTTAATTAGCTTTAATAGAAATTTATACTTAAAACAAGCAATGCATTGGCTCGTTCTATCAGTGCCACAGGATCAACATGCACAACAATTAGAATTATTATTCTCAGGACGCACACGATCAGCACATTTGTCGCACTTTCACAAAGATAATACTACCAAGTTTGAACTGTTTGTTATGGATGTTGTCCTCTGCATCATCATGCCGTGCTTCCCATCTTGCAAGATTCAGAACCAACAAATAAGATCCAAATAATAAGTACAACAAAGATGCCTACACATCTCATTGATTCCCAGCTTGCAAGATTCAGAACCAACAAATAAGATCCAAATAATAAGTACAACAAAGATGCCTACACATCTCATTGATTCCCATCTTGCAAGATTCAGAACCAACAAATAAGATTCAAATAATAAGTACAACAAAGATGCCTACACATCTCATTGATTCCCAGCTTGCAAGATTCAGAAGCAACCCATTAGAGCCTTTTGATAAAGTGAATATCGAGACTAAATCCATCTTGGCTAGCCATGTCATACAATCGAAGAACTTGGCGAATGCTCTTGACCATCACAACATCTGTAGTTGAGTATTCCTGTTTGCACAGCACAAACAAGAAGAGCATGATTTCACTTTAATAGTGGCCTCCTTGAACTCAACCTACAGCTCCACTAGGATGAGTTCTGCTTGAGTTCCATGATTCAATTCATGCGCCTTTTTCTGCAGTTCACCTGAAATGAAGCAAAGATTGCATCATTCAGCTAGCAAGAAGTACTTGCTCTCGTGAGCTGGCAGGTTCTTCTTTAGTAGTTGCACTAAAATTGAGGAACATTAAGGTTGGCTGTCCGGCTCATGTAAGGTGCAACTACAATTTTCTTATCCTTTTGTGCAGTTCCACTAAAATAAAGTGCCATTGTGGTGAAAGTGACGGCTCCATCTTGCAAAGGCTAATAAAATGTTGCACGAGGTTACCAGCAGAACTTGACGGAGATTTTGGAAACTCCAATCACCATTTTGTGCAGTTCCACCAAAATTGAGAGATGTTGCCCACGTGACATTTTAGTTGAACTGCACAAGACACTCATTCCAAAAAAAGTGTTTTGTGCAGTTCACCAAAAGGTCACAATAGCAACAAGGTGAAATGGATATCCCTATCTGCACAAAAAGATAGAAAGTAAACAGTTGCTGGTCAATAAGAATATACGAAACATATACAAAATGAAAAGAAGCATCTTAATTATGTTCATGGCAATCACGCAAGGACAGTAGAAATTTTAAAACGTCAGCAATGCTTCATGTTACCAGAAGCATTACGATCAACAATGAGATTCCTCAAATATGGGATTACTTTAATGGTGGCATTGCTTGTTTACCAGACACAGTAAATCAACAGCAGCTAAAGAGTTGGTTTAAGGGCATGGGACCGTGGGGACACCAGGACACTCAGCAGCGTAAAGGAGCAACTTACTTATCATACTGGGGAAAACAGCAGGAGTGCCATTTGTAACACAGTTTAATTGCATCTTATCACTGGAGGCATTAGATTAACAATAACACTGGTTAGACATGTCCCTAAGGTAACAGTGTGATCGCTTCATTTTACATGCGCCCTTACATTAACAACAGCAAAAGGTTGGTATAAGGACATGCGACAGTGGACGCATCAGCACAATGTACCTACAAGGAGGCATAAAGTGGTGATGCCGAGTTTGTTCATGCTATGTGAGGGCAGCAAACCTAATCCTGGAGACCTTGTACTATGTGAGGGCAGCAAATCTAATCCTGGAGACCTTTTACTATGTGAGGGCAGCAAATCTAATCCTGGAGACCTTTTACTATGTGAGGGCAGCAAATCTAATCCTGGAGACCTTTACTATGTGAGGGCAGCAAATCTAATCCTGGAGACCTTTACTATGTGAGGGCAGCAAATCTAATCCTGAGACCTTTTACTATGTGAGGGCAGCAAATCTAATCCTGGAGACCTTTTACTATGTGATGGCAGCAAATCTAATCCTGGACATACTCTGTTGACTTGTCCACCAGCCGCCACTTTCTATCCTTTTTTCAACCAATAATAGATATGTTCCGTATCCAGTTTGTACTGCGTTTTCCCATTATTTCCCTTTTCAACCAAGAGACCGGTTGGGTATCCGGTCTCTACTACTTTCACCATATTATTTCCTCTTTGAATCAAGTCCTAGATTCATGTTACAACTTTCCCCCCTTTCTTCGTTGTTTGAACAAAGCCCTAGATTCAAATGCATGAAGTAGCTTTACCTCTAATAATACTAAAAATTTAGGTGGCTTTGGAAGAGCTGATGGGAGTAGAAAAAGATGCACATGCAGACACGTGGGGAGCTGGGGCAATAGAGCAAGGCTGCTTTCGAAGAACTCATACCTGAGGGTCGCCGGGATGTCAGCGGCGGCAGGTCGGATCTGCGGACAATACGACAGGGAGGAAGAAGGGTCGGAGGACCTCCCGAGCCGGCGCTGTGTCAGAGAGAACGGCACCAGCCCAGGATCGGGCCTCTCCAGCAACTTTGGGTTTCCTCCCTCGGCGGTGATGACCACGTGAACCATGCACCTTTTAGTCCTCTACACACACCGGCTGATGGGATCCGGCCGGATCTGTGACCAGCGGTGAGCAGAGAGAAAATGATGCTACCGCTGTCTTGTTTATATCTGGAGAGGATGAGAGAAAAGAGAGAGCAACCCTAGTAAAGCAAGCGCTCAGGCCCTTGCGGACATATATAGTGGAGTGATTATATTTTTTCTCTCCACAACAAGCGTTTCAATTTGTGTACGTGGCATTAAAGAAAAGAAACTCTCTATTTAAGGTGACTACTGTATGACTCCTACTTACTACTAGTAGTACTAGTATTGTTCACTTGTGCTCCCCGCCCCTCCATTCATTGAACAACCCCACGGGTGAATAAACATACAGTAAGTACTGTATTTATATAGAACGAACAAGGTCGAACTATTTTCGCGTAGTTAAAAGTTGAGGGCGGGGCTTTTCCCGGGCAGTACGCGCGACAGTTTTCGGGTAGGTGGTTTGACAAAGGGGCGAGGAGGGTGAGCGAGTGGCGGATTCTCAAACATACTGCTAGAAAGGTCGGGCTGTGCGATTTGACGGTGCGTTACTGCTGGAAAGACTTGTTATATGACCCCTCACTATAGTCATGAATTATTGGCGCTCCGACCGGGGTGATGCCCCCCTTCCGTTCCGCGCTCTAATCTGGTGCATGACACGTCGACCCAGATGCTGGCTCTCCCACATGTCGGAGTAGTAAGAAGGAGTAAAGAATGATGCGGTATATACTACTACTACTACTACTACTCAGGTCGTAGGAGTGCAAACCACGACAGCCCAGTGAACCAGCAGTGCGAACCACGGTAGCCCAGTGAACCAGCAGTAGAAAACAATGTGGTGATATGGCCATAAAAACAATGTGCTACAGTCCACACTGTAGCATGTACAGTAACACTCCTCTTTGTTTGCATCCCTGAGTTAGAGCTAGTTTGGGTTGAAATAGCCAAAAATTATCGAAACAAGAGGGGTTAGTTTGAGCTAGTTTGCTCTAACCCAGCTAAAAAAACTAGCCCGGTGGAGAGGTTCTAATTGTGTTAGTTATCCTTGGGCCCACTAAAAGAGAACTAAAAAAATCTCCCATGCCCGCACCAGATCGCTCCCCCCCTCTCGCATGACTCCTCTCTGTTCCCCATAGGGCCGCCCGCCCAAGCGCCGCTCGCCCTCTCTCTCCTCCGGCTGCCCTCTCCTTCCGGCCTCCGCCGCCCTACTCCGGCCGCCCTCTCCCTCCGTAGTTTTCGAAGGTCGCCCTGCTCCCCCTTGACCGGTCGTTTTTCTCCCTCTGTCATGCGCGGCGGCGGCGCATCTACCAGGGAGGCCGTGAGAGGGGTGAGTTTGTTCGTTCGTTCTCTGTCTCACAGCCATATCATTGATCTTGCTCGCTCTAGCGCTAATTCTGATTTGGAAAAGTAGATCCTCATCAAACTTGGTATAGATTTGTGGTGCACGCATGGAATTGTTTGATGCTGCTTGAGGAGGTAATAAATCTTTCTAGAGGCCCAAAGATTCAGTTCACCTTTCTTGGTATTTAAGTTTCAGGCTTGCATTATTTCTAGAGGCCCAAAGATTCAGTTCACCTTTCTAGGTATTTTAGTTACAGGCTTGCATTATTTCTAGAGGCCCAAAGATTAAGTTCCCAGTCGGCGGCAAGTGGCCTTGCTACCCATGCCGGTGTCGACCTCAACTCGCAAGGGCCAGCGTCGGAGGGGTTCCCGGAGCTTGGGCTCTACAGAGCCTTCCTCCAGAGCGATGATGGCGAGCTCCTCCCTCTGTGCATGAGGGGCTCCAGGCTCCCTCCCTATCGTGAATGACTTCCGTGATGAGTTAGCTCATGCTTTGTTTCATGCAGTGTTTTTTTTGTAAAGCTTGATTGACGACTTGTATGTTTAAGTGGGATATCTCATTTGTATGGACAAAGTAAAAATTATCATGTTTTGCATGCTTGATTTTTAAAGATGGTTCGTTTATGTCAATTGTGAGCGGGAGGAGGCCACAGAAGAGCCGGCCACACCAAATCCGGCAGGAAATAGGGTCCAAAGTAGTCTAATGATTGAGAAAGAGCATTTATTGTCAATCTAACCCTGCCATCCATACACCTCTTTGGTTTAGAGTTAGTTTAGGGTTAGAATCTAACTCTAACCTCTAACTGAGTTAGAGTTCTCCTCGTCTCGGTTCTTCGCCACCATACTTTCCTCATTCCTGTGTTTTCAGTATCCTGCGAATCAAAGAGGCCCTTTTTTGGTTTAGGTCCGGTCATTTTTTATAAACGTGTTATGTCCAAAATTTAATGAACATGCTCCGGTTTCTACGAAAATAATCCGGTTTCATGTAGTAATTCATTCATTTATTTATTCTTCTGCGGGGGGTTTGCATGTAATTATGAGGTCTGAAATGTAAAGTACCCCGGCATATGCTCCGAGTCGTGCATGCACTACGACCCAGATGCTCTATGTCCCACATGTCGGCGAATTGGAGCACGTGGAAATAGCCTAGGAGTACATATAGGAGGATAAATGCGTGAAAAATATGTACTGTGAAGCGTAGCTGCGGTTCGAAAAGGAGACCTAAAGTGATGACAACTATAGGTCGCACACACACAACTAGTGGTACAAGACATACGACTAATTTTTCCCTCAAAAAAAGAGGCACGAGTGCTCAGTACTCCTATTCTATAAACACGAGTCCCATCTGACAACAGCGTCCGTGCTACAGCTAGCTCTCCTCCCTCGTTTCTCTCTTCTAATTCTAAACTCGGCCGACGCCCGGTGGGCGGGGTGGGTTTGCTCAACTGCGGCCCCACCTCACAGTGAAAACGTTACGACTGGAATAAAAATGCCATATACTCCCTCCGTTCCTAAATATAAGCCTTTTTAGATACTATTTCAAATGGAATACAACATACAGATGTATGTAGACATAGTTTAGAGTGTAGATTCACTCATTTTGCTCTGTATGTAGTAGTCACTTGCTGGAATCTTTAGAAGGACTTATATATGGGAACGGAGGGAGTACTATACTAATAAAACATTAAGGCCACGAGCCGATGCAGTGCTGGTTACATGAGGCAAGAAGAAGAGATGCATCCATCGATGACGTCCACCTCCTCGACTCAGGGCGCCAGCCCACCGAACGTCGCCTAAGTAGCAGCGGCTTTCGTGGCCAGGTCGACAGGCTTCTGAACAATGGTGTCCAAAGATTTCAGCCGCTGGAAGAAGGCCAACGTCTTTCTGTCCTCGCTTGCCTTGTAGTGGCCTATGTAGACGATTGCCTCGTAGATGTGTATGTGCAGGTCGACGGTTTCTTGCATGGCGAGGCGCTGCGCGACGAGTGAGGCCTTGAGGTGCACATTCTTCATCGCGACCTCCGGCACCTGCAGGGCCACCAGGGCTTGAAGGAGTTCGTCACCATGGAGGCCGGTGAGGGTGGCAGGCAATGAGGAGCCTGGGCGCGCGGGTTGGAGCAGTATGGCAAGGTCGTTCGCGCGCTTCTTGACGGCGGTGAACTTGTGGATGGAGTTGACCATCATGTCGTCCATGCGAGAGGCGAAGCCGGCGTCGGTGAGGGCTACGATGCCGGCGGTCGCCAGCACCATCTGGAAATGTTGCACGGTGCAGGGCCGCAGGCCGACGCCTTGGATGATTTGGCGCAGCCAACTGCCGCTCACGTCCATTGCCTCCATAGGTGCTTGTGGCTTCTGGTCAATTGGTTTTGGATTGGAGTGAGCAGTGTTGCGCAGAGACTTGGGAGTAGATGGATTGGAGTGGTGGGGCGCCTTTATTATATGAGAGTCCAAACTCTGTTGCATTCACATCGTGCTGGCTCTATTCTGCTTCTCTAATTCCCTCTGCATGTAATTGAGAATGCATCATTGACCGTTCAATGTCTCGGGAACCGCTACCCTCTCTCTACTTGGCATTCAAGCACCTATGGACCCGTCGATGACAAGGTGCCTATGGTGACTTCGTAAATTTCAACATGATAGTGCCGTGTGTGTGTGCGTTCATAGGGGTGATTGTATGCGCGTGTATATGAGCGCTTGTGTCTGTACTGTGTCAAAAAAACGTAAATGTGTGTCAAAAAGAGACTAGTCAGTATACTCAATATTGTGCACCTCGGAGAGGAAAACGATAGAACTGCAGTACGTATTTATTTACGGTGCAGATTCACTCATTTTGCTCCATATGTACTCCGTCTCGGTGTAGTCTAGTCACTTGTTGAAATCTCTAGAAGGGCAAATACTCCTTTCTAGTTTACAGGGCTATACTAGCAAGTAGTTGTACGTACTAGTACAATAGTGGGCTCACATAGAAATTTTGTCTCATGCAAGAGCCTTCCTATATGCATGCTCCAATGTTCGCAACTGCAACGTTCGGTTTGCGCTTGGCTCTTCGCCTCTTCGAGAAGACGAACAATGATGTTACTACTACTGCTTCTACAGTGTCGAATCCACTGCTGCATGTCCGTCCACCGCGAGCGGGACGGATAGCTTGTTGTAGAAGTACTACTAAGCAAAAGCATGTCCTCGTTTGTGAGCAACCGCGCGCATGGGCGAGGGAGAAGGCTTGTAGTAGTAAAATCAAGCTTCTCCTCGTTGTACGAGTTGACACAACACATCATAGCACTGGCCCCACATGCTTGCCTCTAAACTTGGCTGAAAGACCCGCAATGTACAATATATTTGCTGCAACCTCTAACATTTACCCACCACAAATTAAAATATATGTGGCTGTATGCATCATTCTAATGCAGAGGCCGGGGAGTCCCCCCTTTTTGAAAAAAAAACAAATTAAAATATATATTCCTGTCTTGACTAGATGAGCGTGCAAACTACAATCACCAGGGTGACAGGTAGGGCCAGAAGACTATTTTAATTATTTTTAAAAAAACTTCGAGATGGCCACATAGCATGGAGCCGACCCCAACGATTTTAAGCTTACAGGCATGGTACACGCTATCCTAGACTACTCAACACATGAAATTGCCACACAAGCGTTCGGGCTACGCTTGGCTCTTCGCCTCTTTGGGAAGTCGAACAATGATGGAGTACTACTGCACTGGAGGAGTACTACAGTCCGCTTCTGGCCATCTGACACCGATTGAACTGCTGCATGTCCACCGCGTCCGGGAGGGAGAGCGTGTAGCGAAAGCTTCTCCTAGTCTTGCCAGCCACCACGCTCATGGGCGAGGGAGGGACGCTCCTGCCTTTGCGTGTATGACAGGTGGGCCCGACAGGTGGGTGGCCAACCTGTCATACAGGCAAAGGCAGGTGCAGTTAAGTCCGCGAGGGAGAGGATAATCAAACTTCTCGTTGATGTACGAGTTGACGCGACACATCAAAGCACTGCACTCGATATATTTCAATAATTTGCATTTACCTATGCATTAATTACAACGCATCCATGCATGTCGTGACTCTCTTTTTGATACTTGCATGTGTTGATTTAATGCACCTTGAAGTGGTATAAAATATGTGACGGTAAAGCTTAGTAATGCCCCAGCCCAAGTTAAGAGATGGTTGTGCATGAGGAGGGCGAGATCATGCAGACCGAACAGGACCTGACTATGGAGCTATCTAAGGTCTCGATGGACCTCACCGTGCTCCACTGCCCCTTGTGCCTCCGCTCCTTGACGCCTCCAGTGTATGAGGTTCGAATACACCTCGTCCGTTCGGCTGATTGAGCAAGGTGCAGGTTTCTTGTTTGATGTGTTGTTCGATTGATTTCTGCAGTGCAAGGGAGGGCACCTGGCCTGCGGACTGCCACATCGAGCGCCCCGGGAACCAGCGATAGTGCCAGAAGTGCGAGCGCGGCGGTGGCTTCAACGTGTGGAACATGGCGGTGGACTTCGTCCTTTCGTCGGTGAGGGTGGAGTGCCCACACGAAGGTTGTGGGCTCTACGTCACTTACCACAAGCTCGCCGATTACCAGAGCATGTGTCCGCTCGCGCCTTGCAAATGCCCTGTGCCCGTCTGCGGCTACGAAGGCCCGCCGCCGGTGCTCTACCACCACATCAGCACCGCGCATCCCATGCCTGTGCACAGGATCCAGTACGGCAGGGTGCTCCAGCTGCAAGTGCCACTGTCGGAGCCACGGCTCTTGCTGTTCGCGGAGGAGGACGGCCGCGCGTTTTTCTTGGTCGGCGGCATGCTCGACATCGGCGCGCCTATCGCCGTGTCGGTCGTCTGCATCAGAGCGGGGGCATCCCCGCTGCCGCACTACGTGGCCAAGCTGTGGGGGAACGGCCCGCCGGGGGAGCCCAAAGGCACGACCGACGCTGTCAAGGTGGAAATGGAGGTGACAAGCAGCAAGGATCCCGGCGACATTGACGTGCAGGAGCTGACCTTCTTCACAGTTCCGCCCAAGCTGCTAGCCGGGGCTAAGCTGGTGTCCCTCCACATGCAGATTGACAAGCTCACATCGTAAATGTTTCTACAGTGCCTTCTGTTTATCTTAGTAATATGCTAATATAGGGATTACCTCGGTCTACTTTAGCTTAAGAAATGGTGGGTTTTGGTGGCGATGCAGCAATTACTTCGACATCACGTCAGTAATTTCCAACAGTCGAACGGATATTTTCTGTCTGTTGGATATATAGTTCCTTTAGGTAAGAAGTACTACTTGTCATCAAAATGGATAAAAGGAGATGTATGTAGACGTATTTTAGTTCTAGATACGTCCCTTTTTATCCATTTTGATTACAAGCACTCCCTCTGTTCCACAATACATGCCTTCCATTTGTCAAAATATAGATGTATCTAGACATGTTTTAGTATATAGGTACATCCATGATAGAGCCAATCGGATGGTTGTGACTCCCAGATGCAGAGGCCGGGGGTCATCATCCTCCTTTTCGAGAAAAAACAGACGCGTGTGTGAGAGGACGAGTGCGTGTGTGCACCTCTTCTCTTCCTGTATAATGTACTAAACTCAGAGTACAAGTTTTTGTGGGTGGCACGATGGTGCGTGCGAGAAGTCCCGAGAGATAGGTTTAATGCATCTAAAAAAGACTAGCCTACAGCTCGCCACACGGCTATTCCTGTCGAACGCCCCATTAACCGTAAGATATGTATACGATAGTGCCAGTTATTGCACGTACACAGCAGTAGAAAAAGAACTACTCCATCCGGGAATAGTGCCGCACTTCGAAACTAGAACCATCAATATATTTTGAGCTTGCGTCTCGTCACTTCCAAATTACTCCATGCTATATTGAATTGCAAACCTGTTCACACCGATCACAACCTAAACGGTTTCCCACTTAGGAGCGTATTAGTACCATGCTATATTAAATTGCAAACTTGTTCACACCGATCACAACCTAAACGGTTTCCCACTTAGGAGCGTATTAGTACTCGGTTATAAATACTAGTATGCCAAGATGACTGGACATTCCTCCTCAACTCCTCATCCACAAAAACAAACAAGTCATTCAGCATCCTTCCCTTGCGTCTGCCATGGCCAGCGTGAATTCCGGGTCGAGAGATTGCCACCAGGGAGACGCGAGCATGGAAGCGGAAGCACGAGAGATGTCCCACCTCGCTGCGAAAGCAGCCGACATGTCCCGCCGCGCAGAAGTAGCAGCACAGAGGTCCCATCGCACCGCTGAAGCAGCACGGAGGTCCCGCCGTGCCGTCGATGCAGCAGACTGGTCCGGCCGTGTCGCGGAAGCAGTAGAGATGTCCCGCTACGCCGCGAATGCAGCAGAGATGTCCCGCTGCGCCGCGGCGTCCTGGGAAAATTTCTCGCGGGCAGGCGACGACTGTTACAGGTGCATGCATGCGATCGTTCATAGCTAGATGGATCAGATCTCCGACTAGGCCAGGTTGCAGGACGACATGAAAGCCTTGTTTGAACAGGCTACCGGT
The DNA here is from genome assembly GCF_018294505.1 of Triticum aestivum. Lineage (NCBI taxonomy): Eukaryota > Viridiplantae > Streptophyta > Magnoliopsida > Poales > Poaceae > Triticum > Triticum aestivum. Next base: position 259,294,615 of record NC_057801.1, on the reverse strand, counting down.
GTCATCCGGCAAGTAAGGGAGGGCAATGAGAGGCTCCGGGCCGAGCGCGACCTGCTGAGGATGAAGATCGTCCGAAGTGCAGACCAGCAGGAGGAGACCAGTGCCTTGTTGAAGAGGACCGGCGTCATCGTCAAGAAACTTATGGACGAGAATGACATGCTCCACAACGAGCGCCAAAGGCTGGTGGAGGAATCCGTGGATGTTCTCAAGCAGCATCTTGAGGACACGAAAGAGCTCATCGCCGCTCGCCGCGGAGACTAGTTACCGCGGTCTGCAGCAACGCATCAAGAAAGTAGAGATCAGCGAGCCAGATCCTTGTCTTCCTTCTTCTTTTGCCCTTGTGTATTTCGGACGAAGCCACATGTGGCTTTTTTAATTATCTTTCTAATTATGTAAGACAATTAATTGTCCTTATATATTCATCAGCCTTGCTATAAGTCGCAGTAGATGCTATATAGGTCCGCCGGATCTTACATCAAGATCTGTGCTTTCAGATTTTCTTTTTTCTCTCTTAAATCTCAGTCGAGTGAGACATAGCCACACCATTAAATAGAGGCTCGGGCGCCATTAATGGAGACCTTGGGAGAGAGCTAGACGGCAGATGGAGGTCAAAGGGCTCTCCTCTCGATAAGCCCGCGCAGGGGTCTGATCGCACGCCTCTCGTACTCAAATAGCTACCCTGCACAGCGCCTCCTAGCTAATAAAAAATGGGGACGCGTGGCGGCACGTAAATGGTAGTAAATAGAACGCCCACGGTTTCAATAATACTTGTGTTTCCGATTATAATGTGACAACACTTGTTCCAAAATTACTTTGTTGATTGTTAATGTGTGCGCCTTCGCAAATCGAACTGCAAATTTACCACAGCATGTTGGTGCCATGTCATGGCACCAAGCCAAGTTTCATTATTTTCATGCGTGTTTTGGATTTACAGGAATTAAAAAACTAAGTTTCTCAATGTTTCCAGCCCAGCCAGGACGCCCAGAATTTTGAATTCCGTTCCCATTTCTTGCATGGAACCTAGAAATTTACCCGAGGACACACATGTGATTTTTCAACCAACTTTGGTGCACTGGAACATGTGCTTGTATTTCAATTTTGAATTATGCACACAAAGGTGACACGTTCCCTCCCAGAACCACGAGCCTTCTTGAGAGAAGCTCTAATTTGCAAGAAGCTTATACCAAAATTTGTTCCTATTTGGCCAAAGAAAATTTACCACGGCATGGTACTACCATGACATGACAAGATGCCAAGTTTCATGATTTTAAAACCAAGTTTCTCAATGTTCTCGACCGAGCCACGATGCCCAGATGTTTGAATTTTATTCTCATTTTTTGCGTGGGACCTAGAAATTCACCCGAGGATACAAATGTGATTTTTCAACCAACTTTGGTGCACAGGAGCATGTGCTTGTAGTTCAAATTTGAATTATGCACATTAAATGAACAAAAACTCAATTAATGTGTAAATAAGGCCAAACGAAGCCGGAATAATTCCAAAATTTAACAGGGCACTCATGTAGTTCTATGTTGCCTTTGTAAATAAACTCAAGGGGGACAGCGTATATCATTTCACACTAAAAGGTGTCACGTTCCCTCTCAGAACCATGAGCCTTCTTGAGAGAAGCTTCTGTTTGCAAGAAGCTTATACCAAAATATGTTCCTATTCGGCCAATTTTTTTACCACGGCATGGTAGTACCATGACATGACACCCATGCCAAGTTTCATGATTTTCAGACGTGTTTTGGATTTAAAAGAATTTTAAAACCAATTTTCTCAATGTTCTCGGCCGAGTCATGATGCCCAGATGTTTGAATTTTATTCTCATTTCTTGCATGGGACCAAGAAATTCACCCTAGGACACAAATGTGATGTTTCAACCAACTTTGGTGCACGAGAGTATGTGCTTGTAGTTCAAATTTGACTTATGCACATTAAATGACCAGAAACACAATTAATGTATAAAAAACGACAAATGAACCCGGAATAATTCCAAAATTTAACAGGGCACTCGTGTAGTTCTATGTTGCCTTTGTTAAGAAACTCAAGGGGGGCAGCGTATATCGTTTCACACTCAAAGGTGGCACGTTCCCTCTTAGAACCATGAACTTCCAAATCGACCCAATTTTTTACCACAACATGTTAGTGCCATGACATGACACCATGCCAAGTTTCTTGATTTACAGGCGAGTTTCGGATTTACATGAATTTAAAATCTAAGTTTCTCGATGTTCTCGGCCGAGTCACTACGCCCAGATAGTAACATTGCCCCTTTTTATTTTTTTCTTTTTTTCTTTTTTTCTTTTTTTTCTTTTTCTTTTTTTTCTTTTTTTTCTTTGGCCTTTCTTTTTTTCTTTTTTGGCCTTTCTTTTTTTTCTTTTGGGGACAATGCCCTAATAATGATGATCATCACACTTTTATTGATTACAACATATGAATTACAACTTGAAACTAGAACAAGATATGACTCTATATGAATGCCTCCGGCGGTGTACCGGGATGATGCAATGAATCAAGAGTGACATGTATGAAAAATTATGCATGGTGGCTTTGCCACAAATACGATGTCAACTACATGATCATGCAATGGCAATATGACAAAAGTAATGTATGTCATGACGATGATGAACGGAACGGTGGAAAGTTGCATGGTAATATATCTCGGAATGGCTATGGAAATGCCATGATAGGTAGGTATGGTGGCTGTTTTGAGGAAGATATAAGGAGGTTTATGTGTGATAGAGCGTATCGTATCACGGGGTTTGGATGCACCGGTGAAGTTTGCACCAACTCTCAAGGTGAGAAAGGGCAATGCACGGTACCGAAGAGGCTAGCAATGATGGAAAGGTAAAAGTGCGTATAATCCATGAACTCATATTAGTCATAAAGAACTCATGTACTTGCAAAAGTTTATTAGCCCTCAAAGCAAAGTACTACTACGCATGCCCCTAGGGGGATAGATTGGTAGGAAAAGACCATCGCTCGTCCCCGACCGCCAGTCATAAGGAAGACAATCAAAGAAACACCCCATGCTTCAAATTTGTCACACAACAGTTACCATACATGCATGCTATGGGACTTGCAAACCTCAACACAAGTGCCTCTACAATCCACAGCCACCCACTAGCATGACTCTAATGTCACCCCCTTTATATCGCAAAACTATTGCAAGGAATCTAACATATCATATTCAGCGATCTACAAGTTTATGTAGGATTTTATGACTAACCATGTGAATGACCAATTCCTGTCATCTCTCTAAAAAGATATAAGTGAAGCAAGAGAGTTTAATTCTTTCTACAAAAGATATGCCCGTGCTCTAACAAATATAAGTGAAGCAAAAGAGCATTCTACAAATGGCGGTTTTCTATGTGAAGAGAAACAGGCAATCCAAACTTCAAATGATATAAGTGAAGCACATGAAGCATTCTATAAAGCCATACTCAAAAGATTTAAGTGAAGTGCAATGAGCATTCTATAAATCAACCAAGGACTATCTCATACAAGCATGGTGCATAAAATAAAAGTGAAAACTAAATGCAAAAGACGCTCCAAGACTTGCACATAATGCATAAACGAAACGAATACAAAAACATACCGATACTTGTTGAAGAAAGAGGGGATACCTTCCGGGGCATCCCCAAGCTTAGACGCTTGAGTCTCCTTGAATATTTACTTGGGGTGCCTCAGTCATCCCCAATCTTGAGCTCTTGCCTCTCTTCCTTTTCCTCATATCGAGACCTCCTCATTTAGACACTTCATCCACACAAAACTTCAACAGAAAACTCGGTAAGATCCATTAGTATAATAAAGCAAATCACTACTCTAAGTACTGTTGCAAACCAATTCATATTTTTTTTGAATTGTGTCTACTGTAATATAACATTTCCATGGCTTAATCCACTAATATAAATTGATATATTCATCAAAACAAGCAAACTATGCATCAAAAACAGAATCTGTCAAAAACAGAACAATCTATAGAAATCTGAACATCCACCATACTTTTGGAACCCCAAAAATTGTACCAACATTAGGAAAAATAAACAAGTTGTATAGGAAGACAGTGCAAAAGGAATCAGAACCAATTAACGTTCCAGTTAAAAATGTAAAATCGCGCACTACAGCCAAAGTTTCTGTCCTGCACCGTACAAACCAACAAGCATTGTAAACATCCTAAAGGCAAACCTTAGCACGTTAGTTTTATAATACAATGGAATTATACAAGGGGATAATTATTTTTGATGAAAATTTTCTGTAATCAAGATTCATAAAGTTTCCATGAGCATGAACAAAGTTCAAGGCTAGCTCCCACTTCAACAATGTTTGTCTTTCTCACTTTCACTTTCCTTTTTGAATAGTTTTAGGTTCCCCTCTTTATTTTTTGTTTTTAAACTATATGAAAGCACTCAACAGAAATAAATGACTCTCTAAAACTTCTGGGTTGTCTCCCTGGCAACGCTTTCTTTAAAGCCATTAAGCTAGGCATTTAGTGCTCAAGTAATGAATCCACCCGGATCCCAAGGTATATCAAAGACAATTTTAATTAACAATTATTTGTAATTTAGTAGTGAGCACAAAGTAAAATATATCATGCAACAACGAAGTCTAACTCTCTTCCTATGCACCGGCATGTCATAAAAGAACAATTCATGCACACAAAGTAAAGGCCAATGCATAGTATAAGCAGTTTCTTGCAATTTTATCATATTGGATACATAGAGAGGTGGAGATGTAGTTCCTCTCTCATAATAATTGCAAGTAGGAGTAGCAAGCACATGCATATTATATTCATCAAAATCATCACGTGCAATGGTAAAAGGCAACCCATCAATGTAATCCTTAATAAGCACAAACTTCTCCGATATAGTGTAGTTTGGAGAATTCAAAAGGATAATAGGACTATCATGCGTGGGTGCAATAGCAACAATTTCATGTTTAACATAAGGAACTATAGCAAGTTCATCTCCATAAGCACAATTCATATTGGCATCTTGGCCACAAGCATAGCAAGCATCATCAAAAAGGGATATTTCAAGAGAATTAACGGGATCATAACAATCATCATAGCAATCATCCTTCAGTGAGAATGAAGGGGAATTAAATAATGTATGAGTTGAAGAGTTACTCTCATTAGAAGGTGGGCACGGGTGATCAATCCGCTCGTCCTCCTTTTGTTCCTCGCTCTCCTCATCATCTTTTTCATCCAATGAGCTCACAGTTTCATCAATTTCTTCTTCCATAGCTTCCTGCAAAATATTAGTCTCTTCTTGTACAGCGGAGACTTTCTCAATAAATGCATTAATATAGTAATTGTATTCATAATTTTCATAGCAATATCGAAGTACAGCAAGATTTTCAGGCCTATAAACATCATCATCTAAAGCTTCATACTTTTCAAACAAATATTCAATTTCATAAGCAACCTTAAAAGCAACAAATTCTTCTATTTGTTCCACATCATAGTAATCATATATATCATTAGCATAAGAAGCTACGGTTTCATTATCATTAAATTTGCATGAAAAGGGAAGGTGCGGAGCCTTCATCCTAGAGCAACAAATAATATCATATCTCAAGCATAGTTGACGAGCATACCAACGCAACATATTAATTTGATCCCATAATAGTTTCCCTTTTTGTGTAAAGCGATAATCCCTAAAGTATTCACGTTGATCCAACGTGTCTCCCATTATAAAGTTGAATGGGGTTTTCTCAGGATTATCAAAGTAGTACATAATATCTCTCACATAATGAGAATCGAGGGTTTTTGGTATTTTGTGTTCCATATCCATAACTAAAGACAGAGAACAACTAAGAACAACAAATAAAAATTACTTAGTGATAAAGCAAACAAGTACACACGAGAATATTCACCCCACGCTATGACTCCCCGGCAACAGCGCCAGAAAAAGGTCTTGATAACCCGCAAGTATACGGGATAGTTGTAGCCTCTTTCGATAAGTAAGAGTGTCGAACCCAACGAGGAGCTAAAGGTAGAAAAAACACTCTCTCAAGTCCTATCGGCCACTGATACGACTCTACGCATGCTTGACGTTCGCTTTACCTAGAACAAGTATGAAACTAGAAGTACTTTGTAGGTGTGATAGGATAGGTTTGCAAGATAATAAAGAACGCGTAAATAAAAACTAGGGGCTGTTTAGATAAAGATGCAATAAAGTAAATATTAGCAGAGAGCTTTTTGTTACGAGAAAGGTATTTGTCCAAGGCAATCGATAACTAGACCGGTAATCACTATTGCAATTCTATTTGAGGGAGAGGCATAAGCTAACATACTTTCTCTACTTGGATCGTATGCACTTATGATTGGAACTCTAGCAAGCAGTCCGCAACTACTAAAGATTCATTAAGGTAAAGCCCAACCATAGCATTAAAGCATCAAGTCCCCTTTATCCCATACGCAACAATCCCCTTACTCGGGTTTGTGTTTCAGTCACTCAAGCAACCCACTATAAGCGAATCATGAATGCATTGCAACACCCTACAGCGGGAATCCCTCACGCTTGCGCGACACGGAGGGCACCATAGGACAGCACCAATAATAAAACATGCAACTCAAACCAATCATGATCATCAATTAACCCATAGGACAAAACTGATCTACTCAAACATCATAAGATAGCCATACATCATTGGGAAATAATATATAGTGTTGAGCACCATGTTTAAGTAGAGATTACAGTGGGTAAGAGAGGGGTTACACCGCTGCATAGAGGGGGGAAGAGTTGGTGATGAAGGCGGTGAAGTTGTTGGTGAAGATCGCGGTGATGATGATGGCCCCCGGCGGTGTTCCGGCGCCACCAAAAGCAAGGTGGAGAGAGACCCCCTTCTTATTCTTCTTCCTTGACCTACTCCCTAGATGGGAGAAGGGTTTCCCCTCTGGTCCTTGGCTCCCATGGCTTCGGAGGAGTGAGAGCCCCTCCGAGATTGGATCTATCTCTCTGTTTCTGCGTTCTCAGATTCTGCCCCTTCACCGTTTCTTTTATATCCGGAGATTCATAACTCCGATTGGGGTGAATCTTTTGCCCAAATCTTTATCGTAAAATTAGCTTTTTTGCGGCAAAATAAGAGCGTCAACCGCCTTATGTGGGGTCCAGGAGAGTCCAGGGAGCACCTGCCTCCCTGGGGTGCGCCCCCTATCTCCTGGCCCCCTCGGGCACCGTCTAGCGTTGATTTTACTTCCCAAAAATCATAAATATTCCAAAATAATTCTCCGTCCATTTTTATCCATTTTGGACACCGTTTTATATGGGTTTTCTGCAAAACATAAAACATGCAACAGACAGGAACTGGAACTGGGCACTGGATCAATATGTTAGTCCCAAAAATAGTATAAAAAGTTGCCAAAAGTATATGAAAGTTGAAAAATATTGGCATGGAACAATCAAAAATTATAGATATGACGGAGACGTATCACCGACCTCTTCACAGCATTGATATGCGACACAGCACCAAGGAATTGTTGCACCAATCCAAAATAGTTGTCCGGCCTTGGTCCTTGGCCGAAGATGATCCACGACGGACCTCATAGCATGCCTGGACAACCTGTGGAGCTCGGCCCATGCGGCCATCTTTTCATTCAATGGCAGTGGACGCATGGGGGCACTAAACTGCGACTAGAATAACCTCTTAGCCTTATGGTCTTTCCGATCTTTGTAAAACTCGGACGCATCAGCAGCACTCTTTGCCAGGTCCGCATATGAGTCTGCCACACTCCACAACTGATCCAGAGGGGCATACTTCGGATCCTAGAATTTCATCCGCAACAAATAGGGATTCCCAGACACGATGTATCTGGCTTCATGGAGCTCCTCCCTTATCCCTCTCATTTCAGAGCGGGTTTCCTTGGCTGCTTCCAGGGCCTTCTTCAAGTCAGCTCCTTTCGTTTCATTTTCCTTTTTAAGAAGCTCATGGCGGTTGGCAGCATCTTTCAGCTCGGTAGCCATCTGGGCTATCTTTTCTTCGCTCCGGCGATGAGCAGCCTGTTTGGCTTTTAATACTTTGACCGCCATCAGGGCGGCCGCATCACTCCTTCGAGCTTGTTCCTTGGCTCGGGAAAGCTCCGCCCGAAGGGTATCCACGGCAGCAGCTCCATCTACACTCACAATATATTATAAGATACTAGCACCATGCTCCTCTTGCAATTTACCGACATGCCGAACATACATACCCTGGGTCTCATCAAGCTGCTTGTTAACAAGCGCGATGTCGGCACCCGCCACGTCCAGCTGCCGCTTTAGTTTGGCAAAATCAGAAGTCCGGCCAGCCTCCGGACAATCAGCCGCCTGCACATACATAGCAGCGCGATTATTACTTGGGATTATGGTCCTCTGTTTGCCACCTCCGGGCGGCAACCAGAGTCTCAGGGGATACTATCTATACATAGCACACCTAGCATGTGCGGTACCGTCATAAATACATATGTTATTCTATGTACCTCGAAGCCGCTCAGCAGACTTGCAAAGGCTTCATTCAATCTGCTTTTGGCTGATGAAATCCTCTCAATCACCGTACCCATTAAGGTACGATGTGTCTCTGAGATGGCCGCTCGCCCCAGCAGACCCATCAGTGTGTCCGACTGTACGCCGGACAACCCCGGACTCCTTCTATCATTCTCTTTGGGAGCCTAATAGCCCGAACCACGGGCAGCCGAAGTGTCGACTTCCGGCCTCGACGAATTGGAAGAAATCCTCCGTGACGACACCTCGGGGTCGTCCGCCCCATGTGACGGGGAGGCAGGGGGAGGCGTCTCGCTCTCCATCATCTCCGGAGGAAGATCCCCTAAGGATGAACTCTGTGGGGAAGGGCTACGAGCCAGACTGCAACAAATATGTTTCGATCATTACCCTTAGAGACAAAACGGGGCATATTTATCGAAGTAATCTTTTACTTACGGCTCAGTGGAGGTTCGACCCACTGGCGAGGTTTTCTTCCCTTGTTTAGAAGCCTCCGTTTCCAAGTCTTCAAAGGCGGCCCTTTTCTTACCTTGAGGAGAAGGGATTTTAGATACCCTTCCCCGATTACCCTCCTTCACGAAGGCACTTACTCCTCCAATTTGGATGTGTAAAAAATGAGGCCCATCTGGGGCTTCCCTATTCCTCCCCTCATCTTCTCCTGATGGCACCTGATATGGCGCGCGCTCAAGCATCCTGGTCAACAAAGGATTCGGCGAGCCTTCGGGAGGAGGGTCCGGACACCTAATCCTCTCCGCCTTCCTCAGCCAGTCCTGCCATAAAGCAATTTTTTAGAATAATGTTATAAAGGATGGTGTGTTCGGTAATTGAAGTATTTACCTGGGTATCCGGACGGTTGCAATTGATACCCGCGTCCTCGGTGGTGTCCGGACACTTTATTCGTGATCTGAAAAATAACTCATACATCTCTTTGAGCATCATGCCAAAGAATTGTTGAACAGTTCATGATCCTTCCGGGTTGAACTCCCACATACGGAGAGGTCGACGTTGGCAGGGCAGGACTCGACGAACCAGCATCACTTGCATTATCTTGACTAGGCAGACATCCCTCTGGAAAAGGTCGCGGATGCGGCTTTGTAGTGTTAGCACGTCGTTAACTGGCCCCCAGTCCAGCCCATTGTTGACCCAAGACGCCAGTTGCGGCGGAGGGCCCGGGCGGAACGCTGGAGCGGCCACCCACTTTGTACCACGGGGAGCAGTGATGTAAAACCACTCCCGCTGCCCTAAATCAGAAGTCTCCACGAGAGAACCCTTGGGCAATGGGGCGTCTGCGCCTTTGCTTATTATAGCACCTCCGCACTTCGCGTGATACCCATCAATCACCCTCGGCCTCACACTGAAGGTCTTGAGCCACAAGCCGAAGTGGGGGTAATGCGGAGAAAGGCTTCACACACGATGATAAACGACGAGATTTGAAGGATGGAATCCAGAGCTAGATCATGGAAATCTAGCCCATAATAGAACATAAGCCCCCTCACGAAGGTATCGAGGCTAAAACCCAGCCCACGGAGGATGTGGGAAATAAATACAACACTCTCGTTGGGTTCGGGAGTGGGCACGGCCTGCCCTTGAGCAGGTAGCCTGTGCGGAATCTCGGCGGTGAGATACCTGGCCTCCCTACGCTTCCGTATGTCCTCCTCTGTGACGGAGGAGGCCATCCACTGGCCTTGAAGGTTGGATCCGGACATGGTTGAAGGGCCGAAGAGCTTTAGCTTGAGCCTTGGGTGTTGGAACTTGAGGAGCGGGAGGGGAAGGATCAAGCGTTGGAAGAAAAGGACATGCCTTGGCCCCTTTATAAAGAGGACGAATATCAAGCATCCCCTGATACGTCTCCAACATATCTATAATTTTTGATTGCTCCATGCTACTTTATCTACTGTTTTGGAGTATATTGGGCTTTATTTTCCACTTTTATATTACTTTTGGGACTAACCTATTAACTGGAGGCCCAGCCCAGAATTGCTGTTTTTTGCCTTTTTCAGTATTTCGAAGAAACAGAATATCAAACGGAGTCCAAACGGAATGAAACCTTCGGGATCGTGATTTTCCAACCGAACTTGACCCAGGATACTTGGACCCTACTCCAAGCAGTTCCTGAGGAGGTCACGAGGGTGGAGGGCACCCCCCTGGGCGCGCCCCCTACCTCGTGGGCCCCTCGGAGCTCCGCCGACGTACTCCTTCCTCCTATATATACCTATGTATCCCCGAACGATCAGAACAGGAGCCAAAAACCTAATTCCACCGCCGCAACCTTCTGTATCCACGAGATCCCATCTTGGGGCCTGTTCTGGAGCTCCGCCGGAGGGGGCATCCACCATGGAGGGCTTCTACATCATCACCATAGCCCCTCCGATGAAGTGTGAGTAGTTTACTTCAGACCTTCGGGTCCATAGCTAGTAGCTAGATGGCTTCTTCTCTCTTTTTGGATCTCAATACAATGTTCTCCCCCTCTCTCGTGGAGATCTATTCGATGTAATCTTCTTTTTACGGTGTGTTTGTTGAGACTGATGAATTATGGGTTTATGATCCAGTATTATCTATAGTTAGTCTATGCTTCATTTACCTACTCGAGGACGAGCAGGAATTAAGCTTGTGGATGCCTGATACGTCTCCAACGTATCTATAATTTTTGATTGCTCCATGCTACTTTATCTACCGTTTTGGACTATATTGGGCTTTATTTTCCACTTTTATATTACTTTTGGGACTAACCTATTAACCGGAGGCCCAGCCCAGAATTGCTGTTTTTTTGCCTTTTTCAGTATTTCGAAGAAACAGAATATCAAACGGAGTCCAAACGGAATGAAACCTTCAGGATCGTGATTTTCCAACCGAACGTGACCCAGGAGACTTGGACCCTACTCCAAGCAGTGCCTGAGGAGGTCACGAGGGTGGAAGGCGCCCCCCTTGGCGCGCCCCCTACCTCGTGGGCCCCTCGGAGCTCCACCGACATACTCCTTCCTCCTATATATACCTACGTATCCCCGAACGATCAGAACAGGAGCCAAAAACCTAATTCCACCGCCGCAACCTTCTGTATCCACGAGATCCCATCTTGGGGCCTGTTCCGGAGCTCCGCCGGAGGGGGCATCCACCATGGAGGGCTTCTACATCATCACCATAGCCCCTCCGATGAAGTGTGAGTAGTTTACTTCAGACCTTCGGGTCCATAGCTAGTAGCTAGATGGCTTCTTCTCTCTTTTTGGATATCAATACAATGTTCTCCCCCTCTCTCCGTGGAGATCTATTCGATGTAATCTTCTTTTTGCGGTGTGTTTGTTGAGACCGATGAATTGTGGGTTTATGATCCAGTATTATCTATGGAAATATTTGATTCTTCTCTGAATTCTTTTATGTATGATTGAGTTATCTTTGCAAGTCTCTTCGAATTATCTTTTTGGTTTGGCCAACTAGATTGGTAGTTCTTGCAATGGGAGAAGTGCTTAGCTTTGGGTTCAATCTTGCGGTGTCCTTACTTAGTGACAGAAAGAGTTGCAAGGCACGTATTGTATTGTTGCCATCGAGGATAACAAGATGGTTTTTTTATCATATTGCATGAATTTATCCCTCTACATCATGTCATCTTGCTTACGGCGTTACTCTGTTTTTACTTAATACTCTAGATGCATGCTGGATAGCGGTCGATGAGTGGAGTAATAGTAGTAGATGCAGAATCGTTTCGATCTACTTGTTTTGGACGTGATGCCTATATACATGATCATTGCCTAGATATACTCATAACTATGCTCAATTCTGTCAATTGCTCAACAGTAATTTGTTCACCCACCGTAGAATACTTATGCTCTTGAGAGAAGCCACTAGTGAAACCTATGCCCCCCGGGTCTATTCTCATCATATCAATCTATATCACTTTATTTACTTGCTTTGTTTTTACTTTGCCTTTACTTTTTACTTTGCATCTATCTATCAAAAATACCAAAATATTATCTCTATCAGATCTCACTCTCGTAAGTGACCGTGAAGGGATTGACAACCCCTAAGCGTTGGTTGCGAGTTGCTATTGTTTTGTGTAGGTACGAGGGACTTGTGCGTGGTCTCCTACTGGATTGATACCTTGGTTCTCAAAAACTGAGGGAAATACTTACGCTACTTTACTGCATCATCCTCTCCGCTTCGGGGAAATCCAATGCAGTGCTCAAGAGGTAGCAAGAAGAATTTCTGTAACCGTTGCCGGGGAGGCTCACGCAAGCAAGTCAACCATACCAAGTACCCATCCCAGTCCCTATCTCTCGCATTACATTATTTTCCATTTGCCTCTCGTTTTCCTCTCCCCCACTTCATCGTTTTATTTGCCCTCTCTTTCCCAATCTCCTCCTCTCTTTCCCGTTTGCCTTTTTCTCATTGCCTTTTTGTTTGCTTGTGTGTTGGATTACTTGTCGCCATGGCACAAGATAATACCAAATTGTGTGATTTCTCGAATACCAATAATAATGATTTCCTTAGTACTCCGATTGCTCCTCTTAATAATGATGAGTCTTGTGAAATCAATACCGCTTTGTTGAATCTTGTTATGAAAGATCAATTCGCCGGCCTTCCTAGTGAAGATGCTGCTACTCATCGAAACAATTTTGTTGTTTTGTGTGATATGCAAAAGAAGAAAGATACGGATAACAATATTGTCAAATTGAAGTTATTTTCGTTTTCACTTAGAGAACGTGCTAAAGTTTGGTTTTCGTCTTTGCCTAAAAATAGTATTGATTCTTGGAACAAGTGCAAAGATGCTTTGATCTCTAAGTATTTTCCTCCCGCTAAGATTATCACTCTTAGGAACAACATCATGAATTTTAAACACCTGATCATGAGCATGTTTCCCAATCTTGGGAAAAAATGAAATTAATGCTTCACAATTGCCGTACTCATGGTTTGAATTTATGGATGATCATACAAATTTTTTATGCCGGATTGAATTTTGCTTCTAGAAATCTTTTAGATTCGGCCGCTGGAGGCACTTTTATGGAAATTACGTTAGGGGATGCTACCAAATTGCTTGATAATATTATGGCTAATTATTCTCAATGGCACACCGAAAGATCTTCTAGTAAAAAAGTGCATGCTATAGAAGAAATCAATGTTTTGAGTGAAAAGATGGATGAACTTATGAAGATGTTTGCTCCTAAAAATACTCCTCTTGATCCCAATGATATGCCTTTATCTACTTTGCTTGAGAATAATAATGAATCTATGGATGTGAATTTTGTTGGTAGGAATAGTTTTGGAAACAACGCTTATAGAGGGAATTTTAATCCTAGGCCTTATCCTAGTAATCCTTCTAATAATTATGGAAATTCCTACAATAACTCTTATGGAAATTTTAATAAGATGCCCTCTGAATTTGAGAGTAGTGTTAAAGAGTTTATGAATTCACAAAAGAATTTTAATGCTTTGCTTGAAGAGAAATTGCTTAAAGTTGATGATTTGGCTAGGAACATTGATAGAATTTCTCTTGAAATTGATTCTTTAAAGCTTAGATCTATTCCTCCTAAGCATGATATCAATGAGTATCTCAAAGCCATGAGAATTTCCATTGATGAGTGCAAGGAAAGAACCGCTAGGATGCGTGCTTCCAAAGATGCCTTTATTAAAGCGTGTTCTTCCAATCCATATGAAAATCAAGATGAAGATCTAAAAGTTATTGATGTGTCCCCCATTAAATCTTTGTTTTGCAATATGAATCTTGATGAATCTGAAGATTATCTTCCTTTACCTAGAAGGCGTTCTAAGAATTCGGAGTTTCTAGATCTTGATGATGAAATTGATGAAAGTGGGATTGAAATAAATAAAAACCGTGATGTTGCTAAACCCACTATTTTGGATCTCAAGGAATTTAATTATGAAAATTGCTCTTTGATTGGTTGTATTTCCTTGTTGCAATCCGTGCTAGATTCTCCTCATGCTTATAGTCAAAATAAGGCCTTTACCGAACATATTGTTGATGCCTTGATGCAATCTTATGAAGAAAAACTTGAGTTGAAAGTTTCTATCCCTAGAAAACTCTATGATGAGTGGGAACCTACTATTAAAATTAAAATTAAAGAATTTGAGTTTCATGCTTTGTGTGATTTGGGTGCTAGTGTCTCTATTATTCCCAAAACTTTATGTGATTTGCTAGATTTCCGTGATTTTGATGATTGCTCTCTAAACTTGCATTTTGCGGATTCCACTATTAAAAAGCCTATGGGAAGAATTAATGATGTTCTTATTGTTGCAAATAGGAATTATGTGCCCATATATTTTATCGTTCTTGATATAGATTGCAATCCTTCATGTCCTATTATTCTTGGTAGACCATTCCTTAGAACGATTGGTGCAATTATTGATATGAAGGAAGGGAATATTAGATTCCAATTTCCCATAAAGAAGGGTATGGAACACTTCCCTAGAAATAAAATAAAATTACCATATGAATCTATCATGAGAGCCACTTATGGATTGTCTACCAAAGATGGCAATACCTAGATCTATCCTTGCTTTTATTCCTAGCTAGGGGCGTTAAACGATAGCGCTTGTTGGGAGGCAACCCAATTTTATTTTGTGTTTTTTGTTTTTTCTTCTGTTTAGGAATAAATAATCCATCTACCTTCTGTTTGGATGTGTTTTTATGTTTTAATTAATGTTTGTGCCAAGTAGGACCTATAGGATAACCTACGATGATAGTTGATTTGATTCTGCTGAAAAACAGAAACTTTGCACGCACGAATTTAGTTATGATAAATCACGGGAACATGATTTTTCTTTGATTCTTTTTGATTCTGATCAATAAACAAATTGTCAAGGACTTCCTATTTTGGTAGAATTTTTAGAGTTCCAGAAGTTTGCATTAGTTACAGATTGCTACAGACCGTTCTGTTTTTGACAGATTTTGTTTTTCATGTGTTGTTTGCTTATTTTGATGAATCTATGGCTAGTAAATTAGTTTATAAACCATAGAGAAGTTGTAATACAGTATGTTTAACACCAATATAAATAAAGAATGAGTTCATTACAGTACCTTGAAGTAGTCTTTTGTTTTCTTTCTCTAACGGAGCTCACGAGATTTCTTTTGAGTTTTGTGTTGTGAAGTTTTCAAGTTTTGGGTGAATTCTTTTGATGGATTATGGAACAAGGAGTGGCAAGAGCCTAAGCTTGGGGATGCCCATGGGACCCCCAAGATAATCCAAGGACACCAAAAAGTCAAAGCTTGGGGATGCCCCAGAAGGCATCCCCTCTTTCGTCCACTTCCATCGGTAATTTACTTGGAGCTATATTTTTATTCACCAACATGATTTTGTTTTGCTTGGAGCGTCTTATATTATTTGTGTATTTTCTTGTTAGTCTACCACAATCATCCTTGCTGTACAAATATTTTGAGAGATCCATACATGAATTGGAATTTGTTAGAATACTCTATGTCCTTCACTTATATCTTTTGAGCTTGATAGTTTTGCTCATAGTGCTTCACTTATATCTTTTGAGCATGATAATTTTTGCTCTAGTACTTCACTTAGATCTTTTAGAGCACGGTGGTGGATTTGTTTTAAAGAAACTATTTGATCTCTCATGCCTCACTTAGATTATTTTGAGAGTCTTTAATAGCATGGTAATTTGCTTAATGTTAATATACTTGGTGTTCAAGATATGTGAAACTTTCTTTTGAGTGAATTGAATACTAAGATACGTTTGATGCTTGATAATTGTTTTGAGATATGGAGGTGATAATATCAAAGTCGTGCTAGTTGGGTGATTATGAATTTGAGAAATACTTGTGTTGAAGTTTGCAAGTCCCGTAGCATGCACGTATGGTTAAAGTTGTGTAACAAATTTGAAACATGAAGTGTACCTGGCTTGTGCATCCTTATGAGTGGCGGTCGGGGACGAGCGATGGTATTTTCCTACCAATCTATCCCCCTAGGAGCATGCGCGTAGTACTTGAATTTTTGATGACTTCTAAATTTTTGCAATAAGTATATGAGTTCTTTTGACTAATGTTGAGTCCATGGATTATACGCACTCCCACCTTTCCACCTTTGCTAGCCTCTTCGGTACCTTGCTTTACCCTTTCTCACCTTGAGAGTTGGCGCAAACTTCGCTGGCGCATCCAAACCCCATGATACGATATGCTCTATCACACATAAACCTCCTTATATCTCCCTCAAAACAGCCACCATACCTACCTATCATGGCATTTCCATAGCCATTCCGAGATATATTGCCATGCAACTTCCACCACCATCATCATGACATGCATTACTTTTGTCATATTGCCATTGCATCATCTTGTAGTTGACATTGTATTTGTGGCAAAGCCACCATGCATTATTTTCCATACATGTCACTCTTGATTCATTGCACCATCCCGGTAGATCGCCGGAGGCATTCATATAGAGTCATATCTTGTTCTAAGTTTCGAGTTGTAATCCTTGTGTTGTAATCAATAGAAGTGTGATGATCATCATTATTAGAGCATTGCCCAAAAAGAAGAGAAAGGCCAAAAAGAAAAAAAGAAAGGCCCAAACAAAGGGCAATGCTACTATCTCTTTTTCCACACTTGTGCTTCAAAGTAGCACTTTGTTCTTCATGTAGTGAGTCTCATATATTGTGCTTCAAAGTAGCACCTTGTTCCTCATGTAGTGAGTCTCATAAGTTGTCTTTTTTATACTAGTGGGAATTTTTCATTATAGAACTTGGATTGTATATTCTTACGATGGGCTTCCTCAAATGCCCTAGGTCTTCGTGAGCAAGCAAGTTGGATGCACACCCACTAGTTTTCTTTTGTTGAGCATTCATAGCTCTAGTGCACCCGTTGCATGGCAATCCCTGCTCACTCACATCGATATCTATTGATGGGCATCTCCATAGCCCGTTGATATGCCTAGTTGATGTGAGACTTTCTACTTTTTTGTCTTCTCCACACAATCCCCATCACCATATTCTATTCCACCCATAGTGCTATATCCATGGCTCACGCTCATGTATTGCGTGAAGGTTGAAAAAGTTTGAGATTATTTAAGTATGAAACAATTGCTTGGCTTGTCATCGGGGGTATAGAAGTTGGGAACATATTTGTGTGACAAAAATGAAGCATAGACTAACTATATGATTTTGTAGGGATGAACTTTCTTTTCCCATGTTATTTTGAGAAGACATGATTGCTTTGATTAGTATGCTTGAAGTATTATTATTTTTGTGTCAATATGAACTTTTGTCTTGAATCTTTTGGACCTGAATATTCATATCAAAATTAAGAAGATTTACATTGAAATTATGCCAAAGTATCACTCTGCATCAAAAATTCTTTTTTATCATTTACCTACTCGAGGACGAGCAGGAATTAAGCTTGTGGATGCCTGATACGTCTCCAACGTATCTATAATTTTTGATTGCTCCATGCTACTTTATCTACCGTTTTGGACTATATTGGGCTTTATTTTCCACTTTTGTATTACTTTTGGGACTAACCTATTAACCGGAGGCCCAGCCCAGAATTGCTGTTTTTTTGCCTTTTTCAGTATTTCGAAGAAACAGAATATCAAACGGAGTCCAAACGGAATGAAACCTTCAGGGTCGTGATTTTCCAACCGAACGTGACCCAGGAGACTTGGACCCTACTCCAAGCAGTGCCCGAGGAGGTCACGAGGGTGGAGGGCGCCCCCCTGGGCGTGCCCCCCTACCTCGTGGGCCCCTCGGAGCTCCACTAACGTACTCCTTACTCCTATATATACCTATGTATCCCCGAATGATCAGAAAAGGAGCCAAAAACCTAATTCCACCGCCGCAACCTTCTGTATCCACGAGATCCCATCTTGGGGCCTGTTCCAGAGCTCCGCCGGAGGGGGCATCCACCATGGAGGGCTTCTACATCATCACCATAGCCCCTCCGATGAAGTGTGAGTAGTTTACTTCAGACCTTCGGGTCCATAGCTAGTAGCTAGATGGCTTCTTCTCTCTTTTTGGATCTTAATTCAATGTTCTCCCCCTCTCCCGTGGAGATCTATTCGATGTAATCTTCTTTTTGCGGTGTGTTTGTTGAGACCGATGAATTGTGGGTTTATGATCTAGTATTATCTATGGAAATATTTGATTCTTCTCTGAATTCTTTTATGTATGATTGAGTTATCTTTGGAAGTCTCTTCGAATTATCTTTTTGGTTTGGCCAACTAGATTGGTAGTTCTTGCAATGGGAGAAGTGCTTAGCTTTGGGTTCAATCTTGCGGTGTCCTTACTTAGTGACAGAAAGAGTTGCAAGGCACGTATTGTATTGTTTCCATCGCGGATAACAAGATGGTTTTTTTTATCATATTGCATGAATTTATCCCTCTACATCATGTCATCTTGCTTACGGCGTTACTCTGTTTTTACTTAATACTCTAGATGCATGCTGGATAGCGGTCGATGAGTGGAGTAATAGTAGTAGATGCAGAATCGTTTCGATCTACTTGTTTTGGACGTGATGCCTATATACATGATCATTACCTAGATATACTCATAACTATGCTCAATTCTGTCAATTGCTCAACAGTAATTTGTTCACCCACCGTAGAATACTTATGCTCTTGAGAGAAGCCACTAGTGAAACCTATGGCCCCCGGGTCTATTCTCATCATATCAATCTATATCACTTTATTTACTTGCTTTGTTTTTACTTTGTCTTTACTTTTTTACTTTTCATCTATCTATCAAAAATACCAAAAATATTATCTCTATCAGATCTCACTCTCGTAAGTGACCGTGAAGGGATTGACAACCCCTAAGCGTTGGTTGCGAGTTGCTATTGTTTTGTGTAGGTACGAGGGACTTCTGCGTGGTCTCCTACTGGATTGATACCTTGGTTCTCAAAAACTGAGGGAAATACTTACGTTACTTTACTGCATCATCCTCTCCTCTTCGGGGAAATCCAACGCAGTGCTCAAGAGGTAGCATCCCCCGTGTGACAGTTTGGGGCTTGCCTAAAATTGAGGTGTCGTATTAAACAAACACGGTTGGGTTACCCACACTTGTATTGATAAGAATCTCGTGATAAAGGGGACACAATCTCTACTTCGACAAGACGTGCCAATAAAAATGCCTTGCAGCACATGTCGTGGCTGGTTAGGAAAAACGGTTTGAATAAAGACTGGGCCATGGTGGGACGTCACGCTATGAAAAGCTGTCAGCGGGTTAGATTAGTGGAAAATTATACTCTCTACGGTGGTATGTGGAATTTGTTTTGCAGAGCCGGACACTCTTGTGTTCTAAATCTTCTACGGAGTATTCAGAGGAAGGAACCCGCCTTGCCGCCTTGCAATGCCGAAGACAATCTGCGCGCCGGACTCATCGTCATTGAAGCCTGGTTCAGGGGCTACTGAGGGAGTCCGAGATTAAGGGGTCCTCGGACAGCCGGACTATATACTTTGGCCTGACTGTTGGACTATGAAGATACAAGATTGAAGACTTCATCCCTTGTCCGGATGGGACTCTCCTTTGCGTGGAAGGCAAGCTTGGATATTCGGATATGTAGATTTCCTTCTCTGTAACCGACTCTATGTAACCCTAGCCCCCTCCGGTGTCTATATAAACCTGAGGGTTTAGTCCATAGGACAAGAACAATCATAATCATAGGCTAGCTTCTAGGGTTTAGCCTCTACGGTCTCGTGGTAGATCAACTCTTGTAATACTCATATCATCAAGATCAATCAAGCAGGAAGTAGGGTATTACCTCCATCGAGAGGGCCCGAACCTGGGTAAAACATCGTGTCCCCTGCCTCCTGTTACCATTAGCCTCAGACGCACAGTTCGGGACCCCCTACCCGAGATCCGCCGGTTTTGACACCGACACCTGGCACTTCTGAAGATGATATAGCCCTTCATCGGTGTCATCAAACTCATCGCCGGAACACGTCTACTGAGGGGGGACAAATACCGTCAACAAAGAAGGAAACACAATCAATGCAATGTACAATATGATGCATGATCATGACATGGAAATATGCTGTAGTTTGGTCTAATGCAACAGAAAATCATTTTGATTGAAGTGGAATTCAGAACTACATCAAATTACAACTCCGAAACTATTATCAAAGTTGTCCTATTCATGTTTCATTCTAAACAGTGAAGTTAACTTTCTCAAACATGCATGAGAATGCCATAAACAGATTCTTTCGATTTTTCTGATGATTTTTCATATATAATTTATTTCATTTGGAGTTTCACCGGTGGCGACCAAAACTACGGCGGAAGCTCACCGGGGCTGCGGTACTGGCGGCGGGTGGATGCGCGAAGGCCACGAGAAGATAACCTGCACACGCCCGCATCTAGCTGGGTCCTCGGGAGGCCGCGAGGTGGCCGGAAACAACACCCCAGCGGCGGCCGGAGTTCGGGAGTGCTTGGGATCGGCGCTGTGGTGCACAGTGGTACGAACGTGTGGATTAGTTCAGCTCCTGGCAGCATTTTGGGTGCGTTGACGCTCTCACACTTGAGCTTTCGTGGCTGCAGCAACGACGACGGCGAGGCATGCGGCGGCGAGCTCACGGACACGGCGGGTAGGCTAGATAGGCGATGACCGCATGAGAGAGAGGTGAGAAGGAATGAAGAGGGACTCACGGCAAGGTTGATGGAGTGCTCAGCTAGCTTGAGGACACGCAGGATCCGGTGAATCAGCCATGGCGATCGCCGGACAGAAGCGAGGAAGATGAAGACGATGGAGGCTTCCCAGGGCCTCCGGGCTCGTGGGGTCCGTCGTAGAGGTGCGCGTCAGCAAGGTGGAGCACGTGGAGTGTCTGGCTGGTCGTGGAGAGGTTGGTGGCCGTAGTGGTCGGCGACGGTGGTGACGGCGCGCTCGGGTGGGTGAGGGAGAGATCCAAGGAAGGGGGTGAGAGCGCGGGAGAGTGAGAGAGAGAGGCAGGGAGGTGCGTGGCGCCATCTAAGCACGTCGGGGAGAAGGCGGCAAGCAGGACGTGGCCCTGCGCGTGCCGGCGTGTGACGAACACATGCCTCGCATCCTTCTGGCGCGAGGTGGGAGACGACTGGCAGCGGTGGTGGGCTGGGCCAGCTCCTGGGTTGCACAGTGTTGGGCCTCTGGGCTGTAGGTAAGCGCTAGGTAATTTTCTTCTCTCTCTCTCTCTTTTATTTTTCTTTTCTATTTCTGTTATTTTGTTTTGATTTAGTTTGGAAACTAAACCATTTTAAAACTTTCTGTAAATTTTTATGTGAACTCAGAGAGCTATTCCAAGGTCAGATGCAAACTTACAAAATATTTGAACATTATTTCTTATATAGTAGAAATAATTTCAAACCAAATATATTATTGATTTAAATCAAAGACCCAAAATAAATTATTTTTTTGACTCCAAAAATATTGGTCTGAATTTTACCTCATGCCAATATTTTCACAGAATAACAGGAACATTTTCTTGGACTCATTTGATGATATTTAAATGTTGGTTATTTTTAGTGGTTTTCTGAGGTTTTTGAAAATTCCTCAATTCAAGTTTCATTTGAATTTAAACATGATGCTCGCATGAAAGCTAGCATAGGTCAGACCAGAATTAGGGATGTGACAACTCACCCCCACTAAACAAGAATCTCGTCCCGAGATTCAAGACGTGAGGTAAGTAGACAAAGGGACACTAAGTATCACAACTTCATGATCCAACTGTCTTCTCGAGGTTGCTGATTAGTTGACTCAAATTGATCTTGACGTCTTTGCTTTTGAGATCTTCATCCAACACGAGGACAAAAGAGCGAAACAACTCTACATGGATGGATCATCTTAATGATCACAAGATCAACTCATGGAATGAGACGTAGAAACATATCTTGAGCTGAGAGACAAAAGACACATCGAGAAGGACAGAAGAAACAAAGTGATGAGGGTTTCAAAGTAGCGAGGGAATATATGCCATGATTTCAGAACGGGGCACCTTGGAAGAGGTGGCTCGTAGAATTATTCCCTTAAGTGGCAAAAAGAATTACGTTTGATAATAGATCATTGCGACTCTTTATGCCAGCCTGAGGCAATTCACATTTGATCGCTTGAAAGAATTCAAAAGAATGGCACACTCAATTTAGAAAGGAAACTATGATTATAGAACAACTCGGCAAATGGAAGGCACATTCCAGTTGATACCGAGGATATAACCTAGTGACTGAGCGTGCTCTCAAGAACTTGAGCATTTCCATATTCATCAAGGTTTTACCAACATCCGTGCCGAGGATCCTGGCAACACATCATACTACGATGATGAATAGTGATGGTGGATGCAGATGCAAAGGAAGATAACACCTTCTCAGATTTCACCTTAGCGAGGCCAAGGGAACAGAATCTAAATGATCGACCGAGAGACATTTAGCACTCCGCTTCTAATGTTCTCCTTGATGTACTAGCATATCCCATTGATAGATGTGGTTTGATATCTAGAACATCAAGTAAAAGGTCGGACTTCGGGAACACAAACATCCATAAGGAACAACTATTGGGGTAAGTCCTACGAAATTCTTATGGGGAGGTGGCCAACTTCCTAAATCAAGATACTACATTATAGGTCTTCCGGCTGGGTGTGTTGGCCACGACATCCACTTTACCGGGTTACAGAGAGACCAATATTATAGTCCTTGGGAAATGTTCCAACCATCATATCTGCCTGAGATTCAGATCTGGTTGGTGTCAGAATATTCCAAACTCATCAAGTCTAGAGAGAAAATGAAAGTTTGCAACACAAATCGACAAAATGATGTTGTGAGATTCTCGGGGAATGAACTGCGATAGCAAGCTCCAAAACATGAGCTGGTTCTGCTACATACATGTGAACACGTTGTCCCAGACAAACATGACCATGTAGTAGTCTTACAACAAAACACTACCGAGTTCAGGTGGAACCATCAACGAGGATATCGAAGTCTTTATGCAAGTCCATGGATTAGATCCCAAGCATAGACTTCTTTTCCTTGAACAAGTCAATCAGTGGCTTGGTGTGCTAGGGATACGTATAGAATGAAGATGATCAGTCTATTAGACCATCGAATACTTCGCACGTACATGACTGACTTGGGATGATTCCAAAAGAAACAAAAACAATCTTTCTCGAACTCACAACGGAAACTTGCACCATATGCACGTGAATCAGAGGAAGTCACTTCTTTCGTCCAAACATATGCTTCATGAACGGGTCATGAAGAAAATGCTTACACAAGTTTCCAATGCTAACTTAGATGTTCAACATGAATCATGGAGAGGATAGAATGCTGCTGATGAGCACAACAATGAGTCATCGATATTCCCATGGAGATGGAATTCCACAACTATGTGAACAAGGTGATAGCATTTGTCAGACCAAAACATATAATGATGTATGCTCGAGGGGTCAACCACGAGTAAGACAACATTATGAACATCGTTGTTCTGATTTGATTTAGCGATAGCCCATACTCAAATCAATGATTGGATAACACAATAGCGCCTACAATTGATCACGAGGATCAATCAATGAAGATATCATATTTCCTCAACATACACACACACACACACACACAAGATATCCCTTTGGGATGAACTGAGTCGGACAAGCTTTTACCTTCCAACTCTCCAAGTTGTTGTTATGCTTAACCAACTGGCTCAGGGGTACCCAACACAAATTATTGGAGAAGTGGTGGTTACAGAAACCAACTTGATCACGAGCTCAATATAGCGATCAGGTGACAACCTGGAAATACTTCCGAGAAGATATTCAGAAAATCACGAACCAGCGATATGTTATTAAGCTCGAGAACAATCTTGCCTTCCAGGGCAAGAAGATATGATCCAATGAGCAAGGGTGGGAACTATCCTAACTCATTGATCGAAAAGTGCACCGGAAATAAGGACTAGGTAGCACGATCAGTATTAGGATGGTGATTCAGACCAACACGCTAAGAATGAGATTATTGTACTTTAACTACCAAGCAACAAGGTTGCTAGTAGTATAGACTTCGCACATCATGGTTCACTTGTCGGCATTCTGGTTACAACAACACATTAACCGAGGATTGAAGGATGATGGAGAGAAGTATCACTGCATCAAGAATTCATAAGAGGGTGCAAATCTCACGATACTCTTCCTATGAAAGAAGGTGATACTCCGAGGTAGAACAAAACAAAAGCTGGATTGGAATTTTGATCTGCGGAATACAACTGCTTTGACCAAATCCTAGAAATGGATAAGGTACTGGAGTTTGTTTCTCCTAGTCATTTTGGAATAGAATGGTTTGACGGACCACAAGGGTAATAAGCATCGATGAACGAATGCATACATACTCTTGACTATCGACTGATAGACGGGGGTCAGAATACAACTAAAGAGGGACAACTCAAGGAACATATAATTGTCTGAGTTGTCGATGCATAGATTAGTATATCAAACCAGGTTCAACATATTTCTTCCGGATAACCCATGCATAAAGGTAGAACTGGCAGAGTCACAACATAGAGGCGAGAACTCATCAAGAACACTCTGGCTGTGATCTTTCGGTTCAACAAGGAACTTCTGCCATAAGCAGCTCATGGTAGTGGAAGAAGGAAATACCATGGACCTCGAGGACAATGCAAAGGTTACTAATAACCTAAAGGAACTAGCAAACACTATCAACATGAGGTAAGTAGGCTGAATCTCGGGTTCAAAACCCAAAAATAGAATACCTACATACTAAGTGGCATCACGGGATACTTTCGAGAATAAAGTCCAGAACCATCACACTGGGAACACAACACATGGCTAAATTACTAGGTGATACTCTAGACACCTAGCATCATAATAATTGCTCCAACATAAATGTCGAGGCAATGGAGTACCTCAACTCACTAACTAGTGTGGTTAATCTGACCAAAGGAACTTCGGGAACAGGAAGAAGAGATTTGCAAATGCATCGGACTGTTTAGAGTCCTCGGATGACTCGGACAGCATAACGGCTGTAAATGCTCAAAAAGATTTGAGACATGCTACAAAAATGGTGGCATAACCACTCAGAAGCACAATATCAAGGTTTTGAGCCTAGCTATGAATACACAAAAGTAGTAGGAACTAAACTGAGGCTTAAGTCCATCAATCCTATAAGTCTATGGATTAGTAACACGTGATCCTGATAGAAAGAAGGGGAAACCTAGTTTCTTAACTCCGTAGGAAAGATAGGATGACTCGAATCAGAAGGCATAAGGTATAAGGAGTAAAAAGAGCCTTACATTCCCAACCACAAACAATTCCCTTATATAACTAAAGAATAACTTCGACCAGTTTGGATTGGTAATCCTACAGGCAGTCAGGCTCTGATACCAAAGTTGTCAAGACCCCGACTTAATGCCACACCGATCTAGCATGTAACACCTCGTATCACTTTGTGGCCTCAGGCACGATATTCTCACGGGTGTCGCCTTACCAGGCCCGAGACCGTTTGCGCCTTTTGGCACACGTATATGACAGTGTCGCTAGCATCCATATGACAAGGATCCCGGACTGACTTGGCTAGTCGTGAACCCTAAGTGGCACTAACTTACAGGGACAGGCATACATGACCCAGCAACGAACGTGTCGGTCATCAGCGAGTGAATCCACGCTGTAGCAACTGGGCTAGCAGGACTCCAATAAACCGGGCCGTAGCAGGCTAACAGGACTCCGGTAGACACCGCGTGACATTTCCCCGAAGAGACAGACACATGATCGAAGAAGGACACATGCCGGCCAGCCTAAGTGTTCCAGAGTAGTAGCAAGCTACCAAGGCTCAGTGGAGGCACTAGGAGACATTTCCCGGTAAGAGAGGCTACCAAGGATAAACAACTAGATAGTCAGATCCCACACATAACAAGCATTTCAATAACATACACACAATATGCATGATATGTGCAAATACAACATGGCATCATAGCATGACTCTACAACTCAAGTATTTTATTCAATAGGCTCCGAGGAGCGAGATATTACAAACATGGGTCTCATGACCCAACATTCAGAGCATATAAGTCAAAGCATATCCAGAAGCTTAACATGTCTTCGTACAGACATCTACAAATGAAAAAGGCTGAGAAGCCTGACTATCTACCAGATCCTACCGAGGGCACAAGATCGTAGCTAAGGTAACAAGCTAAACGTCGAAGTCCACGTGGAACTACTAGCGAGACTGAAGTGTCTCTCCAAAAACATAAATTAAGCAAACGTGAGTACAAATGTACCCAGCAAGACTTACATCAGAACTAACTACATATGCATCATTATCATCAAGGGGGGTGGTGGAGTTTAACTGCAGCAACCCAGCTTTGACTCGGTGGCTATCCTGAACTACTACTGCAAGTAACTCTTTTGAGGTGGCGCACACGAGTCCACATATTCACCATATCAATACACCACTATGGATCTGCTCCCGTCTCCCTACGAGAACGCCATCCATAGCACTCATGCTTATCTTGCGTATTTTAGAGTATCCACTTTCACTTGTCTATGAACTGTATAGGCAACCAAGAGGTCCTTTACCACAGACGCGGCTATTCGAATAGATCATATTAACCCTGCAGGGGTGTACTTCTTCACACACGATCTTGCCACTTACCGCCATGTACACCTCATGTATCTCAGCAACCTTCAAGCGGAAGACTGGCGAGGGTGTCGGCCACGACCTGACTCAACTCTAAGCAGTAGCAGGCATCGCCTATTCGGGTTCCATCCGCAAGGAGATGTGGTCGGGGTGTCGCTCACGGCCCCAAACGATGTGAGCAGGGTTCCGAAGCCCACCATTCGGGTGCCACTTGGTACACCATGCCACTGCACCTAGTTTTTCCCAAGCCCACCTGTACCGGGTGCCACTTGGTAGACTACTAGCACTACCTACAAACATCAGAAACTAGTTGCAATTCCTGGACAGAGATCAGGCTGATTAATAAGTCGAGAGGGGTCGAGTTACCAGAACCCAATGTGTGGTAGTAACTGTTCATGGATCACAAATACAAAACTCAGTTCCCGAGGATGGCTTCAATTAGACAACCCACCATGTACTCCTACATGGCTTCTCACCGCTACCTTTACCAAATCGTGTTCACACACTTAGCTCACACACAGTAGGACATGTTCATCACCATTCCATTTCATCCCCAATGAATCAGACCTGACTCAACTCTAAGCAGTAGCAGGCATGACAACAAGGATGAATGAGTAGGCACATCAGGGCTCAAACAACTCCTACTCATGCTAGTGGGTTTCATCTATTTACTGTGGCAATGACAGGTCATGCAGACGAAAGGGTTCAGCTACCGCAACATGTAACAGTTGAAACGTTGTTGTCTTAATGCAGTAAAAGAGAGGAGGAGCGAGAGAGTGGGATTGTATCAGAATGAACAAGGGGGTTTTGCTTGCCTGGCACTTCTGAAGTTGATATAGCTCTTCATCGGTGTCATCGAACTCATCGCCGGAACACGTCTACTGAGGGGGGACAAATACCAGCAACAAAGAAGGAAACACAATCAGTGCACTGCACAATATGATTCATGATCATGACATGGCAATATGTTGTGGTTTGGTCTAATGCAACAGAAAATCATTTTGATTGTAGTGGAATTCAAAACAACATCAAATTCCAACTCCAAAACTATTATCAAAGTTGTCCTATTCATGTTTCATTCTAAACAGTGAAGTTAACTTGCTCAAACATGCATGAGAATGCCATAAACAGATTCTTTGGATTTTTCTGATAATTTTTCATATATAATTTATTTCATTTGGAGTTATAGATAATTTTCTATGAATTTTAGAAGTTTTGTCTATTTTCTGAAATTTCCTGAATTAATAAAAATCCAGAAAATGCTTAAGTGCGTCAGCATGACGTCTGAGTGGCGTCAGTGAGTCAACGGCCAGCCAGGGTCAAACCTTACAAGCAGGGCCCACTGATCAGCGAGATAGGGGTTAACCCCGTGTTGACTTGGAAATTGACCCGCTGCGGGGCCCACTGTCAGTGACTAGGTGAGGTCCAGCTGACGGGGATTAGCGCTAATGACGAAGCCACGTCGGCCCTCGCCGGAGTTTCGCCTGCGGCGACCAAAACTATGGCAGAAGCTCGCCGGGGCTGCGCTACTGGCGGCGGGTGGACGCGCGAAGGCCACGAGAAGATAGCCTGCACACACCTGCATCTAGTTGGGTGCTCGGGAGGCCGCGGGGTGGACAGAAACAACACCGGTGGTGAGCTACGGCGGCGGCCGGAGTTCGGGAGTGCTTGGGATCGGCGCTGTGGTGCACGGTGGAATGAACGGGTGGATTAGTTCGGCTCCTGGGAGCATTTTGTGTGCGTTGACGCGCTCACACTTGAGCTTCTGCGGCTGTAGCAACAACGGCGACGAGGCATGCGGCCGCGAGCTCACGGGCACGGCGGGTAGGCTAGCTAGGGGATGACCGCGCGAGAGAGAGGTGAGGTAGAATGAAGAGGGACTCACGGCAAGGTTGATGGAGTGCTCAGCTAGCTCGGGGACGTGCGGGATCCGGTGAATCGGCGACGGCGATCGCCGGACAAAGGCGAGGAAGATGAAGACGATGGAGGCTTCCCAGGGCCTCCGGGCTCGTGGGGTCTGTTGTAGAGGTGCACGTCAGCAAGGTGGAGGTCGTGGAGTGTCTGGCTGGTCATGGGGAGGTTGGTGGCCGCGGTGGTCGGCGATGGTGGCAACGGTGTTCTCAGGTGGGTGAGGGAGAGATCTAGGGAAGATGGTGAGAGCGCGGGAGAGTGAGAGAGAGAGAGGCAGGGAGGTGCGTGGTGCCACCTGAGCACATCGGGGAGAAGGCGGCAAGCAGGACGTGGCCCTGCGTGTGCCGGCGTGCGACGAACACATGCCTCGCGTCCTTCCGGCGTGAGGTGGGAGACGATTGGCAGCGGTGGTGGGCTGGGCCAGCTCCTGGGCTGCACAGTGCTGGGCCTCTGGGCTATAGGTAAGCGCCAGGTAATTTTCTTCTTCTTCTTCTCTCTCTCTCTTATTTTTCTTTTCTATTTCTGTTATTTTGTTTTGATTTAGTTTGGAAACTAAACCATTTAAAACTTTATGTAAATTTTTATGTGAACTCAGAGAGCTAGTCCAAGGTCACATGCAAACTTACAAAATATTTGAACATTATTTCTTATATAATAGAAATAATTTCAATCCAAATATATTATTGATTTAAATCAAAGACCCAAAATAAATTATTTCTGTGACTCCAAAAATATTGGTATGAATTTTACCTCATGCCAATATTTTCACAGAATAACAGGAACATTTTCTTGGACTCATTTGATGAGATATAAATGTTGGTTATTTTTAGAGGTTTTCTGAGGTTTTTGAAAATTTCTCAATTCAAGTTCATTTGAATTTAAACATGATTCTCACATGGAAGCTAGCATAGGTCAGACCAGAATTAGGGATGTGAGAGTTATAGTCGGCCCGTTTGTGGCCTATTAATACGTTGGTCGTTTTCATGTCAAAGAAAACCGTTGGGCTGTTTTCATAGAGTTATCAAATACGGCCTATTAACGACCCGCTATGGTCCATGAATAGTACGACCCTTGATTGGCGAAAGGATGATACGCCCCGTAGAAGGCCCATGGATCCTACGGCCCGTAGAAGGCCCATGGGTCGTACGGCCGGTAGAAGGCCCATGGATCGTACGGCCCGTAGAAGGCCCATGGATCCTACGGCCCATATAAAAGGCCAATGGATCCTACGACCCTATCACACCCTGATGTTCATGCCACTGCACTTAAGCTAACAACCATGATAAAATGTGGTTTGACAAAAACTTTTGAGTGTTTTGGACCTTGCCTTGATTGGTTTTTGTCTGCTATTTGCAAGTGCTCTAAAAATCAAATAAATCCTCCAACTCCTATACTTCATCTCCTTGCTCCAAACTCTTGAACTAATGATCATGCCATGTGTATAGGACATAAAAATAATTTCTTGCAAAAATAATTTGGCCAAATACTATTTTCAAAAATTAGTTTTTTTCAAAAACCCCTGAATTGAAGTTTGCACTGCAAGTACTTAATTAAGGGGAGTAAAAATCTTTCCAAAAATATATTTGACTCCTATTAGATATAGGATACCCAGAAACCACAAAAATATAATTTTAAAAGTTATTTTCCTATTTTATTTAAAAGCTTTTTCTTAAGGCCAGAAATGGTCTTTCATAGGGAAAAATTATTTTGTTGCTTCAAAAACATTTGACAAAATTTAGGGAAACTCATAGGACATATATTGTCCATATATAAGAGTTTCAAAACATGGCCATGTTCAAAATATTGGACAAAACCTCCCAAAACTAATTCTGCCCATTTCAAGGATTTGAAATATTTCTACAGGAAATATTTTCATAAAAATCCAAGGAAAATCCAGAAAGTCACAAATGCATATTGTGATCACCTTGCAAAGGCTCATGTCAATCCAGGTCATTTTGATTTACCAAAATGCCCCAAAACCCTCTCTGACCAGAATCAAATTTGAACAACTTTGTACTACCAACTTTCTCTCCTTGACCCCAACTTTTGTGAGAATGTTCACATGACCAAATGAGGCTACTACACCAAGTGGTGCATCAAGGGGAAGTGATTTGCTCAACTAGATCTACACAAGTTCATTTCTGCTAATTTCTAGGGTTGACAAAAGTTGCATTGGCAACTTTGCCCAAATAAGCTCGTGGTGGAAAGCCCTAATTATATGTGTCATTTCACCTTGTTGAGTCTCATGCCAAATGGAGTTCATTTGCTTAACCAAACAAGCATCAAACACCTTCTGCCACTTTACCAAAATTCCATTTTTGACCACTTCCACTAATCTCCATGACCCTATGTTTTTACCACAGCTGCCCCAAGTCACCTCCTACCTCCAGTAACCCTGCCCTGGCCATTGCTCAACGATTAAGGGGTGAAACACCCCCATTTATCTCCATGGACAGCAACTTCCCTCCTCACTCCAGTGGCTCCCCAGGGCATCCAAGGCCATATCCCACTTCTTTATGCCCCCTAGAGCTGCCAGACATCAGTGGCCGCGCCCACAAGGCATATAATATGCCATGGCATGCCAAATGCACGCTCCAGAGCGCGCTACAGTGCGGCCAGGCACTGTAGCCGCTCTCTGCCCAACGTCTCCGACGACCTCGGCTCTCCCCCACGCGCCAGCAGGACCACCTCGGCGTCCGCAACACGGCACTCTGCCGGACCCCTCCTTCCTCTCTCCCCTGCCCGTCCAACGCATGGACAGAGCGCCGCCCAGCTCCGCCACTCTCTGCTCAAGCACGGGTCCTGCCCCGAGCTCGCTCCACTCCTCCTCTACCTCCCCAGCACCGTGCACTATCCCCACAAGTGCCGCAGAGCCCTCCTCGCTCGCTCCCTTGGCCACCAGAGCCATCGCCGTGGCCGCCCGTGCGCCCCGTCCACGGGGTACCATCGCCCCGCCATAAAAGGCCACCCCGAGCCCTCTCTGGCCTCCGTTCGCTCCCTCTCCCTCCTGTGCATCATCTCGACCAGCTCACTCCTCTCCCCGCGCCCTCCATCCACCACCATGGCCGGGGCCTTGCCATCGGCCTCCGTCTAAATTCGCACCCACCATTCCTCCTCCTCCCCTCTAGACCGCAATAGAGCACCTCCACCACCACCGCGAGCCTCTCCCGTGCTTCTCCCTCTCCTTCCCATGGCCGTGCTATCGAGTTCCATCACCACCACCGGCCTCGCCGCTGTGGCCGATGATGTGCTCGCGTTCGGCCACCCCTGCGGTCGTGGCACACCTCGGAGGATGTGGCACGCTCTCCTGAACACGCTGGTGTGCTGGGCGCCGACGGAGGTGGCCGGTGCCGCCGGGAAGAGCGCCGGCGCCGCTTGGCGTCGCCTCCTCTATTTCCCATCGCGCCGCGCGGGAGGTTGAAGGCGGCCTGCAGCTGGGACCCGCACGTCAGCGACCCAGTGGGCGGGCCCCGCCCGTTTAAGTGGAGACGGTTTCCGCGGGATCCGCTTTCCCCGTGCATAGGCGCACTTCCGGAAGCCTCTTTCGACGTCACCTCCTCTGCCCGTGCAGCCGAGCCGCTGTGCCGGCGCAGTGCGCTGCGGTGCTAAGCTGCGCCAAGGGCACAATTTAGGTATAGCCCAAATGTTTTTCTTTTTCTTTTCCAGTGAGCTTCTAAAATCCATAGTTAATTCATTTCTTGTGCAAATTTGATGATTCAAATTTCCAGAGACTCCATGAATCATGTTCTATTTAATGGGCCACAGTGGACATTTTTGTTATTCTTGGTTTTCACTGGACACTTAAAAAAGGTCATTTATCCACATAAGTCCACTTCAAAAATCCATATTATACTCATTTCAACTCCAAATCCAGTGAAACCAATTTCTAAATGTTTCTAAAATCATGCCTGATTTAATGGGTAATTTTACTCATTTTTATAAAAGGCATTCTGTAGACAACTTGCAGATCCATTAAATCCCTTGTTCCATCATATCGAAATGTTTAGAAATATCCATTGATCCACTTCCAATGAAATCACCTTGGTCATTCCTCATATGACTAGAGGCATCCTAGAAAAGTCCAACTCACATTTTTTAGAGCACTTTTATTTTTGCCTGGTCGTGTTGCTTATTATGGTTGTTTTCGATGATAGTTGACGAAGTAGACGAAATGCTCGGAGTTGGACCAGAGATATTTCAAGACCTCGAAGACTTTGTTAAAACAGGCAAGTAGCCCTTTGACCATGTCTAATAAACCCTTTTTATGCATGTCATATGGAACTTTTATTGCTTGCATCAAAGTCATGATAAAATGGTGACCACTTGAGGTGGTTTGCCTCCATTGCTTTTCTCGTTGACACTTGCATGATGCATGACCCTACATTTCTATGAGGGTTATGCCAGTGGGAGTAGATAGGATGCTAAAGTAGTGCTACGCAAAAAGGGACGGGAATATGCATGGTGATGGAGACAAAGTATTTTCAAAAGACTTTTCAAAAACCCCATCGGGTGCCACTTATGCCCGGGGGATATGATGAGCTGGGTAACCACTTGATGACGAAGTGGTGTACCGAGGCAAGTGTGTGTGTTGTTTCCAAAACGGATTGGTTTAAGTTGCGACCTTTATTCCAACCTTACATGCGCAACCACTCTACCCTTATATGCAAAAGGGCATTATTGATTACCTAGGCCGATACTAGCTTGGACCCCGCATTACTAGTGACGTGGGAGAGTTGGTGCTCTCTCTCGGGACGGGGTCGTGCCAGGTAGGGCGGCAATGACTGTTTTCATAGGGCACCGGATACACCGTTGTGTCCCCTCTTGGATGTTACGATCTCGAGTGAGTCTCGTATGATGTACATCGTGAGGATACGGAACAACGAGTGGACTCCTTGTTAATGTCGTCTAGGGAAAGATAGTGATCAGATGCTTACCCCAGGTACTTGAGGTATTGCGGGTCGTGGAAAACACGGAAGTTCCCCGGATCTTGTGGGTAAAGTGTGCAACCTCTACAGAGTGTAAAACTATTCGAATAGCCGTGTCCACGGTCAAGGACAATTGGGTAACCGCTCTTGGGCTACGTCCACATGTTTACAAACTAGTGTGTGTGTTTGGATAAGTGGGAAGATCTACTTGGGTCAAGTCAAAGGACTTGACATGATTGAGTTGGGTTGATGCCCACTCTATTTATGTTGATATCTGTAACCTGTCCTCATGGTTACTTGAATTCTCCTGATGCATGTCTTACAAGTTGTTGAACATGTCATTGCACTCAAAACTAGCTTTCTGCAAAAATTTACCTATATCATGCATTGTTGTATCTTCAACCAAAACATGGGTTGCTTGCGAGTACATTCAAAGTACTCATTTGCTTGCCACTGGTTATTTTATTGGCCAGGCATGAAAGAACGGGATATAATGAAGAGTACCTTGGTGACGAACTGTAACACCCCAAAAATTTAACCATGTTTTAATTATTAAATTTTTGCCAGGAGTTTAAAAAGTTTGCTCTCTGGATTTTCTATTGATTTCAGAACCATTTTTCTTTAATATTGTGGAGTTTTCACCCCAAGTGGAAATCTTCCAAAAATGTTATTGGACTTCTATACTCACTCAATAAAACAATTCTTAATTAGTGGTTTTATTTGCATAATTGTTTTTCCTGAGCCTTACTCTTTTAAAATGACTTTTCATAAGTTTTGGAGCCTCTTTTGCACTGCAACCATTTGATAAATGCATCTAACATTTTCACCAAAATTTGGGGATGACATATGATGTCCCTAAAACACTTTTATGCAAAAACATCTTCTGTTCATTGGAGATATTGAGGTCTACATCTAATTTTCAAATCTGGTCCAGTGGACAATTTTGCACTACAACCTATTTAAATATTTCTTTAAAAATTCCACCAAAATTAGGGGAGGTCAGTAGTAGTATATTATCCATATTTATGCAAAAATCCAGCTGTCCTTTGAAAATTTTGAGTGAATCAACCTCATATTCATTCTGGTCCAACTTGAGGACTTGTACTGCAACCATATTTTTACTTGCTCTTTCACCCATGGTCCTTTTTCCTACTTGTAGTTCTTCCTACAAAACCCTTAAGTCCAGGAACCCATTGGAATAGTTTTGTTCCATGAAATGACAGCCTTTAATTTCTGCCAAAAACTGATTTTCTCAAATATTTGCACTAACAAGTTTCTTCCCTTGACAAACTAACCTGGCCACCATCACCTACACCCAAAGAGACCCCAGTCGGGAGATTATGAACACTCCAAGAAATGCCTAGGTGCCCTTGGCATTTTGTCAAACACCTTGTAGGCATGACCAGTTTTGACATGGTTTTTAGTTACCATTGCAAGCTTGGTCTCCTGGCCTAACCCCCATGTCCATTAGCTTTCTTGCAAACCCTAGCCTAGTCCTGTTAGTTGCCAGCCTCACCTGAGCGCTCTAGACCACCTTGGCATTCGGTCGAACATGTCGTGTGCGTGCTCTGGGCGCGCCCAGAGCGCACGTTTTGCACGCGCGTGCACCGAGTCGCGCCCCTGACTTTTGCTCGCCCTGCAGAGCCGCGCCCCACCCTCGACCGCTCACCAGAACGAGCCAAGCGGTCCCTGGTGCCCTGCAGCACCGCTGTCAGAGCCCCTAGGCGGCACGCCGGCGTCCGCAGTAAGCTCCTGTCACGGTCGGCGGCGCCCGAGCCGCAGACGCGCGCTAGCTGCCCTTGGAGCAGTCCGAGCTTATCCCCTCGCTCGTCTGCAAGCACTCGTCGGTGCCACGATGCCCTGCCGCAGCAGAAACAGTCGGCCGGCGAACTTATCCTCGGCGATGGCGGAACCGACCTAGCTACTCTATAAATGGCGACCCCGAGCTCCTCCTAGACCTCAGGCAGCCTCAGGCCACTCCCCTAGCACTCCCCTAGCTCGCAATCGACCTGGAGAGGCCATCTCCCCCGTCTCCGGCCAGCTCGGCCACCGCCGCCCTCCGGTCCATTTCGTCGCTACCAGGCCCTCCCCCGTCCAGTCAACGCCACCACCCGATTCCCCTTCATCTTGCGGAGCCGCCCAGCTGCTCAAACATGACCGGGAGCCACCGTAGTTCAAACGCACAAAACTCCCGAAGCCACTGGCCGCCGCAAAGCTCGCCGCCGGCGACTGCCTCCGCCCCCCACCTGACTAACGACCACTGGGAGGACCGCACTAGACCCGCAGATCCATCTCCACCCTCGGTGTCTCGAACGGTGCCGCCGTTCACTGGCGAGCGTCGGCGGAGTCCCGCCTCCGCTCGGGCAGAGAAAGAGGAGGGAGAGAAGACCAGTCAAACCGGACCAGTGGGCCCGCGGGACCCAGTGTCAGTGTCACACGCGCCGTCCACGCTGGATAAGTGGAGGCGTAAAACCAAAGTACGCCTTCGACGTGGTCAATAATCGAATCGTTTTTCTTTTTCTGTTTTATTTTTAAAAACAGATTTTTGACCAAAACTTTGACTGCCAATAACTTTTTAAATATAGCTCCAAATGAATTGATTCTTTTTCCTACCTCTCTCAAATATTGTCTAGTTTATTTTAAGATTTTGAAAAAAATTCAGACAACTTTTTGGTAGTGTTTTTGAAACTATTCAGTGATTCAAAATTTTTTTAATAGGATTTTGGAGAGAGGAGAAAACTTGCAAAGTTTTGGAATGCACCCTACCTCCCGCACTACTTGAGGGCAAGCATTTTGGACCCTGGCATAATATTGTCGTGTGTTGCTTCATACGGTTACAACACCTCTCATCTCGGAGTTTTTCGTTATTTTTCTGTGATGATAAGTTCAAACTCACGAGTGCATATTGATGTTTCATGCTGTTGGAGTTTGATATGTTGAGATGGTAGTCACCATCACATACCTCTCATGCATACCGGAAGGAACCCGGGAAAGCCTTGGTCTTGGGTAGACACGAGCTTGTCTCCGGTCGTTGAGACGATTGTGTCTGGTACAACATAGTGAGACATGATGAGTGGTGGTTATGTCTGTTGGTTGAAAACATGTTTGTTATGCTAATCATGCAGGTAACACATAAACCTCCTGAGTCAACCGTAGATCGAGTCTTGTTCCAGTAACCCCCACACTTGATTTGTGCTACCACTAGTCCCTGCCACAGGTAGGGTACGGTTCAGTAATTTGTCAACCCCTTTCTAGCACACACCGTATAGAGGGGCCGGGATGAGGGTACCATGGCCATGGATTAAAGCCAGTCATCCGGTCAGGGGGCATGGGTGTTTCGGTTGTAGCCGAGGGGGTAGCTTCCCCAGTTTGTGCGCGGTATAAATTTTGTGATCCCATGCTAATCGAGGTTGTAGCCTCCCCGCTTAGAGTTTTGCTTAACGAGTGTCGTGGGTGATTCCAAACACCAATGAGTCAAGCTGGTGTGTGCGGTTGGGTGTGTTTTCAACTAAAAGACCGTAAGCGGAATTAGTCCGAATGGACTAACGGAATCCATTACTCGTGGGTAAAGAGCACACCCTCTGCAGAGATTAAACCTATTCGAGTAGCCGTGTCCATGGTTAAGGACTACAGTCTGGGTTGGGTCAAGTGTCGGTCTTAGTGTCGGTCTTCGGAGGAAAAACAACTAAGTCAGAACTTCGATTTTAACCAGTGACATATGATGATTGTGATTATTATTATTATGGGCTAACGATGTTCATTATTTGATTTATTGAGTATCTCTGGGATGGTTCTACCTCCGGGATATTCACTGTGATTATTCTGTTATAAGCCCTTTATGTGGTGTCGCATAGACGCCCGACTATGGCATGTTTATTATTTATTTAAACTATAAGCCCTTTGTGTGGTGTCGCACAGACGCCCGACTGTGGCATGTTTTGTTATTTATTTACCATATAAGCCCTTTATGTGGTGTCGTGGAGACGCCCGACTGTGGCATGCTTGTTATGCTTTTACCCTATAATCCCTTTATGTGGCGTCCCAGACACCCGACTGCGGCACGTTTGTTTTTTATTTCACTTATGAGCCCTTTCTATGGTGTCGCTCAGACGCCTGACTGAGGCATTGTATTTCTACTCTCTAATTACATTATTCAAGTGTTGCGCGAATAACTTGTCTGCGTGCATCATGGATTTTTATTTTTGTAACTGACGTTGTGATCATAGAATATTTCAGAGCATGATTATCGTTTGTTATATTATACCCGTGTTCATAATGTTTACGAGTACATTCAAAGTACTCACTGGCTTGTCCCTGGCTATTGTCTTGGCCAGATTTCTTGCGCGGAGAGGAGCAACGAGACGACAACCCCGGAACCTAATCAATGGTGATAGCAGTCTCGCGAAGATAGTAGTTAACCTGGTCAGCTGTTCCCGTGGGAAATGGAGTCCCATAGACATTGATGATCCACAAACCGCTTCCGCCACCAACCACTAGAAACCTTGTGTTGTACTCATAGGCTAGAATGGTCTTCACATATCATGTACTTTTCTTGGAGTTTTTGTATCAAGTTTGTGTCTTGCCAGCTAACAGTAATCCTGGGGCTGGTAAGCAGCATCCCGAAAACCCGGTCCTGACAGACTTGGTATCAGAGCCAGGCTGACCTTTGGCTAATCCTATCTTAGCCAGGTCAATAAACCTAGGTTAACCAAACCACCAGACCCTAAACTAACCCCGGCCAAGCTTCTCGCATAAGGTTGCCCCACAGTGACCCGACACCTTTTGGTAGTCGGTGCCCAACCTATCAGCCTAGCCTGTCGATCACGCGCCAGTGACCGACACCTAAATTGTCTCATTCGCAAGCGTGCGAAGGAAGACTCCACCCTCTCTTTCTATAAGAAGGGCACGCTAACCTCAACACAACACATCACAGCCTCTTTCCCCAAACCAAGCCATAATGCCTGGCCCCTTCGTGCACAATGAAACCACGGCAAACAACCTTGGACGATTTGTGACCGTGCTAGCAAACCTCACCCGCCGTGCTTTTGCATTAGAGGAGCCTCCAGAATATGTTGTGTACCAAGGACCCATGAGCGGTGAGAGCCGTCAATTCTGGGCCACTGTACACATCTATGGTAGGGGTCTATCGCCAAAACGCCCCTACAGGTTCACCGGAAGGACAACTTCCTTTGAGCCACAAGCCATTCAACTAGCTGCTCGAGAGGCTATAGTTCAACTCCGGCACTTGTCGCCCAGAGTTAACTGTCGCTCGTTCTACTACTACCCCAGCCGTGACGGGTATGGTAGGCCACCTCAGGTTGTCAACGGGGATCACGAGACGGATCCTGCATTATTGCATCTGGTGTGCTATGTAGGTGCACTAGAGGACTGTTCGATCAAATCACCCTTGATCTGATCGCAGCTCGTGGAGAGCTGGTTCACCGAGCCCCGGCAAGAGGAGAAGATGAGCCCGACGCTGACAACCCAGTTGTGTTGTTCGGACACCCGATCGAGACCTTGAGGACTGCCCCAGCCATCGACCATAATACCTTGGTGTCCCCAGAAGTGCTTCGTCGCATTTTGGGAACACGCTCCAGCGGGATTGTGGCCAACAATCCCCGGGATGGTCATCATCGCTAGCCCGACCCGGCAGCACCTCAACCCCCTCCAGCTAATCCCGACGGCGAAACCCGTGGAGAAGTCTCGACGTCCACAAGGCAGGCTCGTTTAGATATAAACAAGGTAGACTAAGTCACTCGAGTAGTACCGAGTCTCAGTATGCCCACGCCCTGTGATTATGTAATCCTGCATCGACCTGAATAATTGCAGCTTGCTTGTGTTCCTCTGTTTTAAATAGTAGCCTTGCTTTAAATATGTGAGCATGCAGTTGCATTTCTTTCGGGCACAGCTACCAAAATCACGCCGATGACTCCCACAGTAATACGTCACTTTTACGAGATATGTGTAGCTGTAGCATTGACCCCGACTCCATGGAGTAGACCCGATCGACTAGTT
Organism: Triticum aestivum; assembly: GCF_018294505.1. Taxonomy (NCBI): domain Eukaryota; kingdom Viridiplantae; phylum Streptophyta; class Magnoliopsida; order Poales; family Poaceae; genus Triticum; species Triticum aestivum. Next base: position 259,254,738 of record NC_057801.1, on the reverse strand, counting down.
ACCTTTCACCGCGGTAAATAACCTAGCCCCAATGCTATATAAGAGGCCACCCCGTGATCTTGCCAGGTACCATTCACCTTCAGCACCACTCGCACAACCATCTCCATTGCCATGCCGAGCCCTAGTATTTATCTGAGGACTCCAGATGCAATCCCAGGTAGCTTTGTAAAAAATTTGTGGGACTTTACCTGCAGTACCATGAGTGCCATCCACCCACCCCAGTATGAGCTGCTCAAATCAAGGATCACCCCATCCACCTCGAAATATTGGGCAGTGGTGCATGTTCCTCCCGCAAACCCAAACCAAGACCCCACAGAAGCTTCCTTCGTGGGGAAATCTATGCTGACTCCGCATATGGCCATAGAAGCTGCAGCGTATGAGGCACTTACTCATCTTCGATTCGCGGTTCCCTATGCCAGCAAACGGGGATATCATTATTTTCCGAGTCGCACAACACCTGGAGAAGTAACATCTTTTCCCGGTGAACGAATCGAGAGAGACCCAGTACTGGCCAATCTTGCCCAGTATGTCATCGCTCAAGAGCGCTTGACCCAGCGAGTAATGGGCTATCTCCAGAGCCTCGCTGATTTGAATCCTCAAATCGCCATCGGCAGACCACTGAGGCCCAACCAGGAGAGGCACATTCATCGACTGGTCAATCCACTTCCCCCGATAGAAGAAGAGTGTGCCCCGATCCCAGAGACTTTTTCTCAGGACCCTGTCCAACTACCATTATCGTTGTAGATGTCATTGCTGTGTTTATGGTCCCTGCATTTATTTGTGTATTACAACTTGTGTGTGATATCCTAAGTTTGTGCGATGAAATAAATTGTTAGTTTCAGTCAATATGAGTGATTTTACTTTGGTAAAAGTTTTATTAACTATTTTCACTCTTGGTAAATCCTGAAGTGAGATTTTTCTCGGAGTTGTTGCAGCATACACTCCTTCAAGACATAGATTTTTATTTCACCCAGCACCATTACAGCAGACTCACGACCCCAACCACACGACCTAGTGCAAATCCTCGTGCACATTTTTGCACCAACCTAATTGCCTCCCTAACACCCCATAGTCTCAGAGGAAGAAATTTGTGAGTAATTACTCGGGTATAGATTACCTCCGGCACCCTGACATCAGTTAATGCCTGACACTGCACCTAATCCTCGTGATCACTGCCACCGCGGAGAGCTAACACTCGAGCGGCCGTATCACGACGATCATCGAGGATCATCACGCACAGGAGCACGAAGAGCCCCAGCAATATCACCAACCCTCCGCACATCAGGATCACGTACCAGTCCGGCATCACCTCCGCCATTAGAGCCTCGTCTCGAGCTCCTGCAGACAGAAATGGAGGAGAAGGGAGGAGAAGGAGAAGCAAGGTAAGATGGAGGAAGAAGAAGGAGCATTGCGGTCGTTTTATAGCTCGAGATCGGTGTACGATGGGCAAAGTCCACCAGCACCGCTCGTCGCTCGATCGCCGGTGTTCGGAGGCGAATCCGCGAGCAGTGCCGACAGCGCATTGGCCTGTGAGGTGAGTGCATGCTGCGCCGGCAGCTAGCACGCCGCGCACTACCGCAGTACGGCCTAGATACCCTATGATCTAGGTGTCGCCGGTGGAGAAAGCGTGGGAAAGCGCGCGGGAGAGAGGAAGAAGAGAGAGCCAGAGGTAGAGGAAGAGACCAACAGTGGGCCCCGGGTCCACCTCTCAGCCACAGAGGGCACTGTGCTCTCGGGTACGACCAGCGTATATTTTCAGTAATTTAGAAGTTTATTCTAAATTTACTGTAACCGATAGTAGAAGCTAACCGTGAATTTTTTTCATGCCTCGCCAGTGTGCCACACTGTAGTTTTGCACCACTTATTGCCACTCACTGTAGCTACGTTTTAATTTCAAGAGTAGGATGGTTGCTTTTGTGATAGTAGGAGAATTTTCTTTTCTAAAACAACCCTTATCAAATCTCGAGGACGAGATTTCGTTTTAAGGGGGGTAGTGTTGTAACACCCCAAAAATTTAACCATGTTTTAATTATTAAATTTTTGCCAGGAGTTTAAAAATTTTGCTCTCTGGATTTTCTATTGATTTCAGAACCATTTTTCTTTAATATTGTGGAGTTTTCACCCCAAGTGGAAATCTTCCAAAAATGTTATTGGACTTCTATACTCACTCAATAAAACAATTCTTAATTAGTGGTTTTATTTGCATAATTGTTTTTCCTGAGCCTTATTCTTTTAAAATGACTTTTCATAAGTTTTGGAGCCTCTTTTGCACTGCAACCATTTGATAAATGCATCTAAAATTTTCACCAAAATTTGGGGATGACACATGATGTCCCTCAAATACTTTTATGCAAAAACATCTTCTGTTCATTGGAGATTTTGAGCTCTACATCTAATTTTCAAATCTGGTCCACTGGACAATTTTGCACTACAACCTATTTAAATATTTCTTTAAAACTTCCACCAAAATTAGGGGAGGTCAGTAGTAGTATATTATCCATATTTATGCAAAAATCCAGCTATGTCCTTTGAAAATTTTGCGTGAATCAACCTCATTTTCATTCTGGTCCAACTTGAGGACTTGTACTGCAACCATATTTTTACTTGCTCTTTTACCCATGGTCCTTTTTCCTACTTGTAGTTCTTCCTACAAAACCCTTAAGTCCAGGAGCATGAACCCATTGGAATAGTTTTGGTCCATGAAATGACAGCCTTTAGTTTCTGCCAAAAACTGATTTTCTCAAATATTTGCACTAACAAGTTTCTTCCCTTGACAAACTAACCTGGCCACCATCACCTACACCCAAAGAGACCCCAATCGGGAGATTATGACCACTCCAAGAAATGCCTAGGTGCCCTTGGCATTTTGTCAAACACCTTGTAGGCATGACCAGTTTTGACATGGTTTTTAGTTAGCATTGCAAGCTTGGTCTCCTGGCCTAACCCCCATGTCCATTAGCTTTCTTGCAAACCCTAGCCTGGTCCTGTTAGTTGCCAGCCTCACCCGAGCGCCCTAGACCACCTTGGAATTCGGTCGAACATGTTGCGTGCGTGCTCTGGGCGCATGTTTTGCAGGCGCGTGCACCGAGCCGCCGCGTCGCGCCCCTAACTTTTGCTCGCCCTGCAGAGCCGCGCCCCACCCTCGACCACTCACCAGAACGAGCCAAGCGGTCCCTGGTGCCCTGCAGCGCCGCCGTCAGAGCCCCTTGGCGGCACGCCGGCGTCTGCAGTAAGCTCCCGCCACGGTCGGCGCTGCCCGAGCTGCAGACGCGCGCCAGCTGCCCCTGGAGCAGTCCGAGCTTATCCCCTCGCTCGTCTGCAAGCACTCGTCGGTGCCACGATGCCATGGTCGGCCGGCGAACTTATCCTTGGCGATGGCGGAACCGACCTAACTACTTTATAAATGGCGACCCCGAGCTCCTCCTAGACCTCAGGCAGCCTCAAGCCACTCCCCTAGCACTCCCCTAGCTCGCAATCGACCTGGAGAGGCCATCTCTCCCGTCTCCGGCCAGCTCGGTCACCGCCGCCCTCCGGTCCGTTTCGTCCCTACCAGGCCCTCCCCCGTCCAGCCAACGCCACCACCCGACTCCCCTTCGTCTTGCGGAGCCGCCCAGCTACTCAAACACGACCGGGAGCCACCGCAATTCAAACGCCCAAAACTCCCGAAGCCACGGGCCGCCGCGAAGCTCGCCGCCGGTGACTCCCTCCGCGCCCACCTGACTAACGACCACCGGGAGGACCGCACTGGACCCGCGGATCCGTCTCCACCCTCGGTATCTCGAACGGTGCCGCCGTTTGCCGGCGAGCGTCGCCGGAGTCCTGCCTCCGCTCGGGCAGAGAAAGAGGAGGGAGAGAAGACCAGTCAAACCTGACCAGTGGGCCCGTAGGACCCACTGTCAGTGTCACACGCGCCGTCCACGCTAGATAAGTGGAGGCGTAAAGCCAAAGTACGCCTTCGACATGGTCAGTAATCGAATCGTTTTTCTTTTTCTGTTTTATTTTTAAAAACAGATTTTTGACCAACACTTTGACTGCCTATAACTTTTTAAATATAGCTCCAAATGAATTGATTCTTTTTCCTACCTCTCTCAAATGTTGTCTAGTTTATTTTAAGATTTATTTCAAAAATATTCAGACAAATTTTTGGTACTTTTTTTGAAACTATTCATTGATTCAAAAATATTTTTAATAGGATTTTGGAGAGAGGAGAAAACTTGCAAAGTTTTAGAATGCACCCTGCCTCCCCCACTACTTGAAGGAAAGCATTCTGTACCCTGGCATAATATTGTTGTGTGTTGCTTGATACGGTTACAACACCTCTCATCTCGGAGTTTTTCGTTATTTTTCTGTGATGATAAGTTTAAACTCATGAGTGCATATTGATGTTTCATGCTGTTGGAGTTTGATATGTTGAGATGGTAGTCACCATCACATACCTCTCATGCATACCGGAAGGAACTCGGGAAAGCCTCGGTCTTGGGTAGACACGAGCTTGTCTCCGGTCGTTGAGACGATTGTGTCCGGTACGGCATAGTGAGACATGATGAGTGGTGGTTATGTCTGTTGTTTGAAAACATGTTTGTTATGCTAATCATGCAGGTAACACATAAACCTCTTGAGTCGACCGTAGATCGAGTCTTGTTCCAGTAACCCCCACACTTGATTTGTGCTACCACTAGTCCCTGCCACAGGTAGGGTACGGTTCAGTAATTTGTCAACCCCTTTCTAGCACACGCCGTACAGAGGGGCCGGGATGAGGGTACCATGGCCATGGATTAAAGCCAGTCATCTGGTCAGGGGGCATGGGTGTTTCGGTTGTAGCCGAGGGGGTAGCTTTCCCACTTTGTGCGCGGTATAAATTTTATGATCCCATGCTAATCCAGGTTGTAGCCTCCCCCCTTAGAGTTTTGCTTAATGAGTGTCGTGGGTGATTCCAGACACCGATGAGTCAAGTTGGTGTGTGCGGTTGGGTGTGTTTTCAACTAAAAGACCGTAAGCGGAATTAGTCCGAATGGACTAATGGAATCCGTTACTCGTGGGTAAAGAGCACACCCTTTGCAGAGATTAAACCTATTCGAGTAGTCGTGTCCATGGTTAAGGACTACAGTCTGGGTTGGGTCAAGTGTCGGTCTTCGGAGGAAAAACAACTAAGTCAGAACTTCGATTTTGACCAGTGACATATGATGATTGTGATTATTATTATTATGGGCTAACGATGTTCATTATTTGATTTATTGAGTATCTCTGGGATGGTTCTACCTCCGGGATATTCACTGTGATTATTCTGTTATAAGCCCTTTATGTGGTGTCGCATAGACGCCCGACTATGGCATGTTTATTATTTATTTAAACTATAAGCCCTTTATGTGGTGTCGCACAGACGCCCGACTGTGGCATGTTTTGTTATTTATTTACCATATAAGCCCTTTATGTGGTGTCGTGGAGACGCCCGACTGTGGCATGCTTGTTATGCTTTTACCCTATAAGCCCTTTATGTGGCGTCCCAGACACCCGACTGCGGCACGTTTGTTTTTTATTTCACTTATGAGCCCTTTCTGTGGTGTCGCTCATACGCCTGACTGAGGCATTCTATTTCTACTCTCTAATTACATTATTCAAGTGTTGCGCGAATAACTTGTCTGCGTGCATCATGGATTTTTATTTTTGTAACTGACGTTGTGATCATAGAATATTTCAGAGCATGATTATCATTTGTTATATTATACCCGTGTTCATAATGTTTGCGAGTACATTCAAAGTACTCACTGGCTTGTCCCTGGCTATTGTCTTGGCTAGATTTCTTGCGCGGAGAGGAGCAACGAGACGACAGCCCCGGAACCTAATCAATGGTGATAGCAGTCTCGCGAAGATAGGAGTTAACCTGGTCAGCTGTTTCCGTGGGAAATGGAGTCCCGTAGACACTGATGATCCACAAACCGCGTCCGCCACCAACCACTAGAAACCTTGTGTTGTACTCATAGGCCAGAATGGTCTTGTACTACATATCATGTACTTTGCTTGGAGTTTTTGTATCAAGTTTGTGTCTTGCCAGCTAACAGTAATCCTGGGGCTGGTAAGCATAATGGCCATTTTCTGGGAAATTAGCATCCCGAAAACCCGGTCCTGACACGAACATGCGAGCTAGGACGCTTCCCAGTCAGAATGCCTGTAGGGTTAAGGCAGATGTCATGGGTCCAAGTTGTTATTGAAGATTTCCGCTGCGATGATACACTCAAGACTTGACCATAATGGTCCTACTTGTGTAAAACGGTATGTATGGATGTAAGACTCTTGTTATTCAGCTTATATGTGTTCAATGAGCATTGATATCTAGGATCACTGTACACATGCATTTGGTGATCTCGACTTATGAGTCGGGGTCCCCACAGGCCCATAGAAGGCCGATGGATCATACGGCCCGCAGGAGGCCCATGGTTACAACAGTCCATGTGTTGCCATGATAATTTTGGCCTAGTTACCAAAAATAGGCTATTGTGGCCACTAGAAAAACACAGAAAAAGAACTACAGTGACTACAAGCAAACAACTAAACAAGACAATAAGGAAATAAATAAGCAAGCAATTAACGCTAGCCTATTACCGTATTACACATATTACATCCACTGGGCATCAAAGTTTGCCACCAGTGCAAATATAGGGAACAAAGCAGCATATTACATACACTGGCCGTCAAAATTGGCCACCAGTGTAGATAAGCGCGGCAGCAAAACAAGAGCATAGCTGAAACAACTTCAGAAGAGCTCAAGAAATGTTATCCTAGGTATCCACCATGCTTGCAATAAGCTTAGCAAGCTTATTAGCTTTGTCCTGTTTGGTGCTAATATCCTCTAATGCTTGTTGTTGCACCAGAAAGTATGCATCTGAATGCTCCAGGGACTTCCGCAGTCCTTCCGCTTCTTGTCGCAGCATAGCTGATCGATGTCTTTCAGCTTGTAGTTGGGACTTGTCGAGGGTTGGGTGCGACATATGCAAAAGGATGGCTTATCATGGTGGGAGCGAGTAGAACGTCGCCGGTGCCTGGAAGCGGGGTAAGACGTAGACATGAACGCCGGCGTACTTTACCCAGGTTCGGGGCTCTCCTAGAAGATAACACCCCTAGTCCTGCTCCGTGGGGTCTCCGCATGATCACTAAGGCACAAGTGATACAATGGTGCTCCTTGAGCTGTGTTTTAGAGGTAGAAGGAGGCAACGTGAAAGTGCAACTACCCCTAGGTGGTTTTGGTAATTCATAACAACATATAGCTCATTGAGCTAATACTATTCCAAGATTATTATTTCAGGAAAGCTCAATGACTGGCATGGCATGGATGATGAAAGTGGATCCCTCAGAATACTAAGGACAAAGGATTGGCTCAAGCTCAAAAGCTCAAGACTCTTCATTTTATATTTTAGTGATCCAAGATCACATTGAGTCTATAGGAAAAGCCAATACTATCAAGGAGGGATGAGGTGTTGCTTAATGAGCCCCTTGCTTCATGTGCTTTGTGATATGCTCCAAAACCCTCAACTACTTTCACCCATCCACAAATGACCTAAACCCAAAGCCAAAATCGGTCACACCGATTCTTCCTATCCGGTGCCAACGATTCCAAAAGTCATAGCCACTGCCACAAACCCTAAGCAAATCGGTCTTACCGATAGGGATCTCGGTCTCACCGAGATGGGATTGTAATCTCTCTATTTCCCTTCGTAACGTTTCGGTCTAACCGAAGTGAGTGATCGGTCCCACCGAGATTGCAATGTAAACTCTCTGTTTCCTTTTTGTAACATTTCGCTCTCACCGAAGAGAGCAAATCGGTCCCACCAAGTTTACCTGACCAACTCTCTGGAAAGCTTATTACCAAATTGGTCTCACCGAGTTTGTGTAATCGGTCTTACCGAGATTACGTTATGCCCTAACCCTAACCGAATCGGTCTCACCGAGATGCATGTCAGTCCCACCGAAAATCCTAACGGTCACTAGGTTTACTAAATCGGTCCGACCGAGTCTGTTGAATCGGTCCCACCGAGTTTGGTAAATTGTGTGTAATGGTTAGATTTTGTGTGGAGGCTATATATACCCCTCCACCTCCTCTTCATTCGTGGAGAGAGCCATCAGAACGAACCTACACTTCCAACTTACCATTTCTGAGAGAGAACCACCTACTCATGTGTTGAGGCCAAGATATTCCATTCCTACCATATGAATCTTGATCTCTAGCCTTCCCCAAGTTGCTTTCCACTCAAATCTTCTTTCCACCAGATCCAAAACCTATGAGAGAGAGTTGAGTGTTGGGGAGACTATCATTTGAAGCACAAGAGCAAGGAGTTCATCATCAACGCACCATTTGTTACTTCTTGGAGAGTGGTGTCTCCTAGATTGGCTAGGTGTCACTTGGGAGCCTCCGACAAGATTGTGGAGTTGAACCAAGGAGTTTGTAAGGGCAAGGAGATCGCCTACTTCGTGAAGATCTACCGCTAGTGAGGCAAGTCCTTCGTGGGCGACGGCCATGGTGGGATAGACAAGGTTGCTTCTTCGTGGACCCTTCGTGGGTGGAGCCCTCCGTGGACTCGCGCAGCCGTTACCCTTCGTGGGTTGAAGTCTCCATCAACGTGGATGTACGATAGCACCACCTATCGGAACCACGCCAAAAACATCCGTGTCTCCAATTGCGTTTGAATCCTCCAAACCCTTCCCTTTACTTTCTTGCAAGTTGCATGCTTTAATTTCCGCTGCCTATATACTCTTTGCATGCTTGCTTGAATAGTGTGATGATTGCTTGACTTGTCCTAAAGTAGCTAAAATCTGCCAAACTCTAAAATTGGGAAAAGGTTAAGTTTTTATTGGTCAAGTAGTCTAATCACCCCCCCCTCTAGACATACTTCAAGGTCCTACAAGTGGTATCAGAGCTTTGGTCTCCATTTGCTTTGATTTCCATAGCTTTTGGTGGTCATAGCCTTGGTTTCACAACCTAGGAGAGTATGGCGTCTAGCGAGGGAAATTATCACCGTAGAGGTCCTTACTTTGATGGTACTAATTTTGCTAGTTGGAAGCATAAGATGAAAATGCATATTCTTGGACATAACCCCGCCGTTTGGGCAATTATTTGTATTGGCTTGCAAGGTGAATTCTTTCGATGGGAGAGAACCGAACCGTGAAGCTAATGCGGAAGAATTGAAGATGCTGCAATACAACGCTCAAGCTTGTGATATCATCTTCAACGGATTGTGCCCCGAAGAATTCAACAAAATCAGCCGTCTTGAGAATGCAAAGGAAATTTGGGATACTTTGATTGATATGCATGAAGGTACCGAGTCCGTCAAGGAATCCAAGTTGGATGTGCTCCAAAGTCAGCTTGACAAGTTCAAAATGAAGGATGGTGAAGGTGTCGCTGAAATGTACTCTAGGCTTGCTCTTATCACAAATGAGATTGCCGGCTTAGGGAGTGAAGAGATGACCGACAAATTCATCATCAAGAAGATCCTAAGAGCATTGGATGGAAAGTATGATACCGTGTGCACATTGATTCAAATGATGCCAAACTACAAAGATCTCAAGCCAACGGAAGTCATTGGAAGAATTGTTGCTCATGAGATGTCACTCAAGGATAAGGAGGAACTTCACAACAAGTCAAGTGGTGCTTACAAAGCCTCAAGTGAAGCCCCCACATCATCAAGTGAGAAACAAACCTTCAATGAAGAATTGAGCTTAATGGTGAAGAACTTCAACAAATTCTACAAGAGTAGAAGCAAAGAAAGAAGCTCCAAGTCAAGGTCTTACAATGACAAGAGATCTTCTAGTCGAGAGCGCAATTGCTACAATTGTGGGAGACCCGGACACTATTCCAATGAGTGTACGGCACCCTACAAAAGAAGAGAAGATTCTCCAAGAAGAAGGAGCAAAAGAGAAGAATCACCACCAAGAGAGAGGAGGAGTAGAGATGATCGTTATGAACGAAGACCCTCACGGAGAAGCAAGGATTCGGAAAGGAAGGACAAGTCATCAAGGAGCTACACAAAACGAAGACATCAAGCTCATGTTGGTGAATGGGTATCCGGCTCCGACTCCGACAATCACTCCGAGAGAAGCTATCACTCCGACTCCGAATATACTCAAGATGAAGGTGTTGCCGGTCTAGCACTTGTGTCAACCAACTCCTACGACATATTTGATTCACCAAATGAAGGTGTTGGAAGATGCTTCATGGCCAAAGGTCCAAAGGTAACACATCCTGAGTATGTTGATTTCAATAGTGATGAAGATGACTTGCTTGTGGATGATGATTTACTTGTTGACAACTCTAGTGATGAATACTATGATGAAACGTCAATTAATCATGCTAATCAAGATAAAACGAATGACAATGATAAGGAGAAGATTGAGCTTCTAACTAAAGAACTAAACACTCTTAAGTTAGCTCATGAAACTATCTACGAAGATCATCGAGAACTTTTAAGGGCTCATGAGAAGTTACGCTTTGAAAAGCTCAATCTTGAGCAAGAGCATGAGTTCTTAAAAGCAATCAATGATGATCTCCGCAAGAAAAGTTCTTCTTACATTGCCAAGCGTTTACTCTTATCTACTTACATGCCTCAAGTCAAGTCTAGTAACAAGTACAAGAAAGATACTTCCTCTAGTAGTAACAATAATAATGTCAAATCCAATATTGTTGCTTCTAGTAGTTCTCTTGATTCCACTAATGATTCTCTTAGCCAAGTTACACTTGAGCAAGAAAATAGCTTATTGAAGGGAATTATAGAGAAAGGTGTTTACAAGAGCCTTGCCGGGAGTAAGCAATTCGAGGAAATTGTACGCAAGCAAGGAAGGCACCGGAAGAATCAAGGTGTTGGTTTTGAACGAAAGTTCAATGCCAATGGAGTTGAGTGGGAAGAAGATCAATACCCCAAGACGAAGTTTGTTCCTCAACAAGAGAAGTATGATCCTACTTCCTTCAAGGGAACACAAGCTCAAGATGATCTTCCACCACAAGACCACAAGAACAAAGGCAAGGACAAGCTTCAAGAAGAGATTGATGCATTTGAAGAAGCACCTAAAGCCTCGTTCAAGTGGGTTCCCAAGACTACGTCAAGTTCTACTTCATCAAGTACAACTACAACTCCAAGGATTCCCATCAAGATGATGTGGATCCCGAAGAAGAAGAACTAGAGAGTTCTTGAGGGTGACTCCGCCAACATTCTTCACTCATATCATTTTGGCAAGAACAAGTGCAATCAACTTCCACATCTTGCACTAGTTCAAGGAGTCACAAACCCTCATGTTGGTAAGGCAAGGGACAAGGTAACCTAATGATTTCATGGACATCATCTTGTGTGTGCATCACTCTATGTCTATGGATATTCTTGTTTGTTCCTTGTGGGACTAACCCATGTAGGTAAGTTGAAAGTGCAACTCACTCCAAAGGATTGCTCCAAATGATCTACATCAACATTGAGCATCTACATCTTCAACACCTACATGAAGTCATCATCGACAAAACCCAAGGTTAGTTCATCCCTCTAAGGGGGGATCTCACATCTAGGGGGAGCTTAACTCTAAGAATTGAGTCAAAGCAACTCTAATGGTGTGAACAAATCAATGCATTATGTAAAAGTGGTAACCCCACTTGAGCTTAAACGATGAGTATGACCTATGATCAAATGTTCTCATTTGACTCCTAAGTCAATATACTCATATATAGATGACCTAGTCATCGCCAATTGTTTGATAGATGCTAGAATTGGTTGTGCATGCTTTGCCACATATTTCATTTGCCATTTTATTGTGTGAGCATGTTGGTGCATGTTTTACTCATTCAAGAACATCCCCTTGTTGTTTTGATTGTTTGGTTTTCTTTTTGCCAAGTGGATGGACAAGAATGCCTAAGAACCTTCTTTAGCTATCTATGCTTTTCTCATCTCAAACTCTATTCATGCTACATCACAAAATTTGATCAAGTCAGATTCGAACCACTCTGTGTGAGGAGCACTCGGAGTCCCCGATTCGTCATAGACTTAAACTTCCAAAACCTCTTTGTGACTCTCGGTCAGACCGATTCCTCCATTTCGGTCCTACCGAGATCATTAAGTTGATCTGAGTTTTCAATCTCGGTGCAACCGATTTGAACTTTTCGGTCACACCGATTTGCTGTAACTGTACACAGTTATGCATCTCGGTGCCACCGAGTTGTTCCACTCGGTCACACCGACAGGGTCGGGCTATATATAGTCACGGGCAAAATTTTGGAAATTTCTCCGAAACCCTTCGCCCGCGCAATAGCTCGCTCTGCCATCGAAGGTCTCCGGATCGTCTCCTCGTCGTCTATAGCCTCCAGTCGCTGTTCTCCGCCACCGTCAACGGATTTCGCCCCCGCCATTGCCGCTGTAGCGAGTCCACCGCCAAGTTAGGGTATGGACTCAATCTTTGTGCTATCCACGTCTGATTCCTAGCACATTGTAATCTTACTGAATCTTGCCACGATTGAAACACTTCTATCCAGCCAGAACAGTCCATAGATTAGATGAGATTCAAATTTTTAGGGTTAGGTTTCCGCCAAAACCATCTCAGACCCATCGAGTTGAAAAACTCGGTCTCACTGATTTGGCTTATGACATTGCACTAGTGACTCTCGGTCTGACCGAGAATTACTAATCGGTGCGACCGATTTGAGGATTCTGTGAAACCCTAGCAGTCTCGGTGCCACCGAACTGTGACTCGGTCCAATCGAGTTCATCAGTTCAGGTTCCAAAAACTGCTTTGGTATCACCGAGTTTGAAAATCGGTTGATCCGAAATGCTTTCTGTGGAAAACTAAAACTGAACTTTTGAATCATTCTTTTGCAAAAATCTCTGCATTTTGTGATTCTCATCTATTCTATCTCATTTATAACTCTTCATAGGGTCAGCAGTCAGCTTCTTGCAGCATGTCAGACCAGAGTGACAGCTAGAACAGGTCAGAAGAGCAGATGGACTTGAGTGAGGGCACTAGTCCCTCAACTACAGATGAAGGGAGCAGAAGCACTCCTAGCAACCTGCCCAAGGCTGCTACCAGGCAGAGAAAGAGAAGAACATCAGACTCAGAGGATGAGGATTACAAAGCTGAGGAAGATGAGGCTACTTCCAAGAAAGTGGTGCTCAAGAAGGAATATGGCTCTGCACATAGCACTAAGCCTGGACTGAAGAAGAAAGTTCCTGCCAAGAGGACACCAATGCCTAAAGCCAGAAAGTCCACTCAAGTGCCAGCTCAGACAGGTCCCAAAGAGGCACCTGAGAAGAAAGTCACTTCTTCCAAATCTTAGAAAGTTCCCACTGGAGAGACAATGAAGTTCACAATTGAATCAGAGGATGAAGGTGCTCAGGACAAGAAAAAGAAGAGAGCAAGAACCACAACTGCCAAGATCCTTGGAAAGCCCTCTATGAGAAGGGATGCTGAAGAGGAAGAGGATGCTGCACCAGCACCTAAGGCACCCAAGCTTATGGGTGATGCAATCAGATCAGGGGCTGCAACATCTAAGCCCAAAGAAGCACCCAAAGCTGCCTCCAAGGCCAAGCAAGTACCAAAGAGGAATACTAGGAGTATTCCAGCTGCTGAGAAGAACAAGGCCCCAGTGCCCAATGTTGCTGAAGAGGAAGATGAAGAAGGATAGGTCCTAAGGAAGCTCAAGCCCAAGATACCAGACCACAACGATGCCCATCCTGTGGCTGAGGACATGAGGATCAGGAAGGATTCAGGGCTGAGGCTGTGGAGGATGGAAGATCCATATGCATCAAGGAGAAGAACTGTTGTTGACTACAGGTTCCATACAAAGGAACAGCAGGACTTCTATGAGACAATTCTGTTGGACAAGAAGCCCATAGTTTGTGACATGAGGTGGGTCGACTGGACCTACATCAAGGACAATGAAGAGCACTATCCTGGAGTGCAGGAAAGCTTTGTTGCTTGTGGAGTTGCTGATTTTGTTGGACAAAAGTTCACCCACTGGAATGATGAGCTTATCATGCAATTCTACTCCACAGCACACTTTTACCCAGATGGAAGAATTGTTTGGATGTCTGAAGGTACAAGGTACCAATCCACTGTTGAAGAATGGGCAAGTCTGATAAATGCCCCCAAGGAAAATGAGGATGACCTGGATATGTATGCAAAGAAGAAGATGGATCACAATTCAATGGCTCACATGTACAAGGAGATCCTAGACAAGGCAGTTGAGACTCACAAGTTTGGATCAGTTCACTTTCTGCTGTCAGGGTTGCCAACCATCAATTGGATTCTGAGGCATACTTTGTTGCCCAAGTCTGGTGACCATAACATGATCAGAGGGCATGCCATCAACATGTTGCATATGTTTGATGTGCCACAAAAGTTCAAAGTCATGAGCCTGATGGTTAAAACCATTAAGAGGACTGCAGATCAGAAGAGGAGCTGCGGATATGCCCCTCAGATTCAGGAATTGATCAACTCAAAGATGGGCACAGGGAAATATCAGTTGGATAAGGAACATTTTCCACTTTATCTAGACTTTGAGGACAATGAGGTTGTCATGAATGAGAATGATCCAACATCAGTTCAAGCTCAGGAGAAGAAGGAGAAGGCAAAGAAGGAGAAGGTTGCCAGGATGCCAACTCAAGAGGAGGCATCAGAATATTTCTTGAAGACCAAACAGGAGCAGCTTGGTTACTTGATAGCATCTACACTGAGGATTGAGAAGGGACTGGCCACCCTCACTCGGAATCAAGAGAGCCTTGAGAGAATCATGGAACTCAAATTCCATGACCTTGATGTCAAAGTAACTGAGATTCAGTCAGTTGTGGAGCAGCTGCAGATTGATATGCAGGAGAGGCAGGGAAAGACTACCACAAATGTGTTTGCCAGAGTGCCTAGAGCCTAGAGGTCAGTTGCAGTGCCAGTGACAGACACTAGAGCAACAACTTCAACACCAGCTACTGCCCCTTCAGTTCCTGTGCAACCAGCTCCAGCATCCACTCCAGCACCCTCTACTTCAACTGAAGCCTTCGTCCTTGGAGTCATCAGGACACCACCACCAGAAGATCAAGCCTGAGAGTCGATCTAGCACTATGCATTTTCTATGAACTTTTTGGTAACTTGTTGCCAAAGGGGGAGAAAAATGTATAGATCATAGGCTTCGAGAGAGAGAGTGTGTTGCTTTTGTTCTCTCTTGCTTTATTTGGTGGTTTAAAACTTTGTTTGCTTTGATTGGTTGAGATACTATGCTTGTGAGACATTGATGATCATGTGTTTGATCATAAGCTACACTTATGCATGCTTGATATTATCCTATCTATCTTATGTGATCATTCACTTTGCTTGGTGATGAGTGCATGTATTCAATGTTTATTATTTTGAGCGCTCCACCAAGATGTATGTGACATGGAAGAGTAACCCATGAGCCTAATTCATTGTGCATTTGCAGTCCAAAGCAAATCTTAAACTATGCACAAATTTAGGGGGAGCTCTTGCTTATCACATACTTCTCAAAGCGACGATGTTATTCAATCTTATTATCATTTGTCGAAGCTTTGATCTATATGTTGTCATCAATTACCAAAAAGGGGGAGATTGAAAGTGCAACTATCCCTAGGTGGTTTTGGTAATTCATAACAACATATAGCTCATTGAGCTAATGCTATTCCAAGACTATTATTTCAGGAAAGCTCAATGAATGGCATGGCATGGATGATGAAAGTGGATCCCTCAAAATACTAAGGACAAAGGATTGGCTCAAGCTCAAAAGCTCAAGACTCTTCATTTTATATTTTAGTGATCCAAGATCACATTGAGTCTATAGGAAAAGCCAATACTATCAAGGAGGGATGAGGTGTTGCTTAATGAGCCTCTTGCTTCATGTGCTTTGTGATATGCTCCAAAACCCTCAACTACTTTCCCACATCCACAAATGACCTAAACCCAAAGCCAAAATCGGTCACACCGATTCTTCCTATCCGGCGCCACCGATTCCAAAAGTCATAGCCACTGCCACAAACCCTAAGCAAATCGGTCTTACCGATAGGGATCTCGGTCTCACCGAGATGGGATTGTAATCTCTCTGTTTCCCTTCGTAACGTTTCGGTCTAACCGAAGTGAGCGATCGGTCCCACCGAGATTGCAATGTAAACTCTCTGTTTCCTTTTTGTAACATTTCGGTCTCACCGAAAAGAGCAAATCGGTCCCACCGAGTTTACCTGACCAACTCTCTGGAAAGCTTATTAACAAATCGGTCTCACCGAGTTTGTGTAATCGGTCTTACCAAGATTACGTTATGCCCTAACCCTAACCGAATCCGTCTCATCGAGATGCATGTCAGTCCCACCGAAAATCACTAACGGTCACTAGGTTTACTAAATCGGTCTGACCGAGTCTGTTGAATCGGTCCCACCGAGTTTGGTAAATTGTGTGTAACGGTTAGATTTTGTGTGGAGGCTATATATACCCCTCCACCTCCTCTTCATTCGTGGAGAGAGCCATCAGAACGAACCTACACTTCCAACTTACCATTTCTGAGAGAGAGCCACCTACTCATGTGTTGAGGCCAAGATATTCCACTCCTACCATATGAATCTTGATCTCTAGCCTTCGCAAGTTGCTTTCCGCTCAAATCTTCTTTCCACCAGATCCAAAACCTATGAGAGAGAGTTGAGTGTTGGGGAGACTATCATTTGAAGCACAAGAGCAAGGAGTTCATCATCAACGCACCATTTGTTACTTCTTGGAGAGTGGTGTCTCCTAGATTGGCTAGGTGTCACTTGGGAGCCTCCGACAAGATTGTGGAGTTGAACCAAGGAGTTTGTAAGGGCAAGGAGATCGCCTACTTCGTGAAGATCTACCGCTAGTGAGGCAAGTCCTTCGTGGGCGACGGCCATGGTGGGATAGACAAGGTTGCTTCTTCGTGGACCCTTTGTGGGTGGAGCCCTCCGTGGACTCGCGCAGCCGTTACCCTTCGTGGGTTGAAGTCTCCATCAACGTGGATGTACGATAGCACCACCTATCGGAACCACGCCAAAAACATCCGTGTCTCCAATTGCGTTTGAATCCTCCAAACTCTTCCCTTTACTTTCTTGCAAGTTGCATGCTTTAATTTCCGCTGCCTATATACTCTTTGCATGCTTGCTTGAATAGTGTGATGATTGCTTGACTTGTCCTAAAGTAGCTAAAATCTGCCAAACTCTAAAATTGGGAAAAGGTTAAGTTTTTATTGGTCAAGTAGTCTAATCACCCCCCCCCTCTAAACATACTTCAAGGTCCTACATAAGGCTAGCTCTCTTCCTGCTCTAGGGCTGTGGCTAGTTCTAATGTGGTGGGAACCCTTTGCACGGGTGCCCTGGGGGTTTATATAGGCATACCCCCAGGGGTACAACGGTAATCCGGCCAGGTGTTGGGCCCGGCTGTCAGTGTCTCCGGCCTCCGGCTTCTCCGCCGACTACTAGGGCCTGCCGCCTGGTGGGCCCTGCCGACCGGTCCGGTACGGAGCCGACATGCCGCTACCATCGATGGCTGGTCTGGTTGGTGGCCGTTCACTGTGGCCATGCTGCTAATGATGCGGGCTTGGTCAGCTCAGTGTGGCTATAGTCCCGCCACCTGGTGGGAGATCACTATAGCCACACCTTGCCTCTTCAGGTTAATGGCGCGCTTACTTCGAGGAAAGGGACAGCCGCCTGCTGGAGGCTGGCCTTCCCCAAGTCCGACTGGTTCGGCATCCGCCGTCTTCTGGGCTATCACTGCCTGATCGGGCCACAGCCCGCAGGCCGTACCGACAGGTCATCATGGGGAACAGGGCTCAGCCTGTCTGGAGTGACGTCAAGGGGGGAGTAGCAACAGTGTCACGCCATGCGGAGATCTCTGCCTGTACGGGGCACTGTGGCCATGCCAAGCCCAAGATTGGGGGGTGAGGGACTTCAATGTAGCCACGCCCTGTCTTGTCCTCTTGATGGGGGTGGATTCTCTGAGGGCGCCAGGGGGCCGCCTTCATGACGCTGCCCTCTCTAGAGGCAGGCTGACTGGAGCCGGCCGCTCCTAGTGCCGTCTGCTGGTGGTTGGCCGTCCTCCGGTGGCCGGCCGTTGAGCCAGCCAGCCTCCGGTGGGCGGAGCTTCAGCTTGGGTATTGCGGGGCGAAGCCGTCCTGAAGTTTTGATAGGTTCAGGGACTCGGGTGAGGCTACCCGTGGCCCATTACTCTGACAGTAGTCCCCGAAGCCGGTGAGGCGTTTCGGTCGAGGGGTCGTGAAGTCTCAATGGCTTCCCCCCTCACCGAGATCTGGAGAATGTTCGATCCGCCTTGCGGCACGCCGACTGCTGGAGTTGGTTTTGAAGAGGCGGGACCATCGGCCAATTTTGAACTCCAAGGCGGGAAAGAGGTGGCGTGCCTGCTAAGCTTCCCAGGCCCACCGCCCGCCGCAAGCACGCCACGCGGTGCATGTCAGCCCGGCCAGCCTGCCACCCCACGCTTATGATGGGACGTGACAGTGGGCCGGGCCTGCCACTTTCGGGCCTCGGCATGCGGGTGGATCCGCTGTGGCCGAGGCGGGCGGTTGCGATTCCCGCAAGCGTTCAAGGTGCAGTAACTTCTCGTAGTAACCGGGGGGTCGTGGGGTCATGGGCGCAGTTAATCCCACGATCCCATGCCCCATCCCCTCGGCTTCGCAGCCCGAGGGCTATAAATAGGGGGAGGAAGCGGAGCAGCGGAGCACGCGCGCCCTCCTCCCCATACTCTCTTCTTCCTCTTGCTCTCTCTGCCACTGCTGCTGCCGCTGCTTTAGTGCTCGCCGTGGTGCTCTCACAGCTTCGTCGCCGTCGTGCTCCTCCTCCCCTCGTAGCTCCACCCGAGGCCATGGTGCGCGAGAAGGGCGGCGACTGGGACGGCTCGATGGTAATCGAAGACCACATCTCCTTCCTCCGGGACACGCGGTGGATGCCCAACGCGGCGTTCGTCAAGGCGCGGGTGCCGCCGGCGGAGAAGATTTTGCTGGCGCCAAAGGGGAACGAGCGGTTCGTCTTCCGCTCGCACTTCCTCTGCTGCTTCGGCCTCCCGGCGAGCGGCTTCCTCCGCTTGTTCATGGATTTCAACCACCTCCAGCCGCATCATCTGACGCCCAACACCATGACCCTGCTCTCCGCCTTCTTCACGGCATGTGAGGGCTACCTCGGCATCCTTCCCACACTCGGGCTGTGGGGAGCGTTCTTCTACAGCAAGCTGGGCACCTCCGCCGAGGACGCGGTGGCCGAGTGCGGCGGATTTGTCGCCGTGCGCCGTCTGGCGTAGAGGAATGCCTTCCCCGTCATCAAGCTGTCACAGTCGGTAAAATTGTGGTAGGAGTCTTATTTTTATGTTGAGAACGTCGACCCGGCTATCGACATCATCAACATGCCGGCCTACGAGGCTGCCCCCCCTGTCGGGCTTCGGCCCAACTGGGTCTACAAGCCGAAGCCGGTGTCGGCGGACGCGGCAGCCGCCATTGGCCGACTCCGGGTGCTCCAGGAGTCGAAGGGCCTCGTGGCCTCCAACCTCCTCATCGCCTTCATCGAGCGCCGGGTCCTCCCGCTTCAGGGCCGCCCTCGTCTGATCTGTCGGATGAGTGGGCACCACGACCCGAGCAGGTTGTGCACGAGGGAGATGTCGACTGCCGAGGTTGCGAGGATGGTGAACGAGATCTCTGACCTCAAGGTGTCAGAGGGAGACTGGAGGTTCAGGAAGCGGCCGTATTCCTGCAACGACCCGCTGCCTGCTGTAAGTCCCTCGATTTCTTCTTTTAGTTCTATCTTTTAGTCTTGTTCCTGGTGTGACACAACTCCTTTTCTAGAGTGCAAATTTATATGTCTGCGGCGACGGCCGCCATCGTGGGGCCGGGTGGTGACTACCTGCCGGACCGGGCAGTAAACGATGTGGACGACCCCGACTAGGGGGTAGCCGCCTTGGAGGACGACGCAGCAGGCAGCGGTGACGGAGCAGGCGGCTCCGAGATGGGCAGCGGCGTGGAGACCTGGCCCGATGACGATGACGACGAAGACGAGCCACGCCCCTCCCGGAGCACCGCCAACACCGGCGCAGGCCCCTCTACCGGGCCACCCGCCCAAGGCGGCAAGCGCAAGCAGAAGCATGGCGCCACCCTGTTCGGCAGCGCATCGAAGAAGCCCAAGAACCCGGCCGCGGCGACTAGGCGCAAAGAAGCCACGGCCAAGGTGGCCAAGTTCTAGAGGCATCCGAAGGTGCCGCTCATGGTGTCAGCGTAAGTACCCTTCTCATGCTTCCACCTCTGGACCGGCAATGCTTTGCCCTCCTCCTTGCGTTCTACCACTATGACTGTGCTGACCACCCGGCTGGTGGCGGCGATGTAGAGGAGCATGGGCTCTTTCTCATTTGGAGCCGCCAAGATAGGCGGGGTGGTAAACATCTTCTTGAGTTGGAGAAAAGCTTCATCCGCCTTGTCGTTCCACTCGAAAAAAGTGGTCTTCTTCATGAGCTGGTACAGGGGAAGAGCCTTCTCGCCCAGTCAACTGATGAAACGGCTGATTGATGCCAGGCAGCCGGTGAATTTCTGTACCTCCAGCAGTCGGGTGGGCACCTCCATCTTCTCAATGGCCTTGATCTTTACTGGGTTGCATTGCATTCTATGCCGCGCTCTGAGACCAGAAAGCCGAGGAGCTAGCCGGCTGGTACTCCAAAGACGCATTTCTCTGGGTTGAGCTTGATCTGGAATCGGCGCAGGTTCTCAAAAGTTTCCTTGAGGTTTTCTAGCAGCGTGCCACGCTTCTCTGTCTTCTCTACCACATCATCCACGTAGACATGGGCATTTCTACCGAGTTGCTTGAGGAGACACTTCTGCATGCAATGCTGAAACGTGGCACCGGCATTTCGCAAGCCGAATGTCATGGTCAGGTAGCAGAAGGCTCCAAATGGTGTGATGAAGGCGGTCTTCAGCCTGTCGGCCGGGTTCAGCTTTATCTGATGGTACCCTGATTATGCATCCAAAAAACTCAACAGCTCGCATCCGGCTGTGGAGTCTATCACTTGGTCAATTCTTGGCAGGGCAAAGGGATCTTTGGGGCAAGCTTTGTTGAGGCTGGTATAATCAATACACATGCGCCACTACTTATTTTTCTTCAACACAAGAATTGGGTTGGCCAGCCACTCCGGGAAGAATACTTCCATGATGAAACTGGCAGCTAGAAGCCAGGATATCTCTTCTCCGACAACTCTTCTCTTCTCTTCCGACAGGCGGCGCAAGGGGCTGCCTGACCGGCTTGGCGTCAGGTCGAACATGTAATTTGTGCTTGGAGAAATCCGTCGGAACACCCGGCATGTCTTTGGGAGACCATGCGAAGATGTCCCGATTCTCACGGAGGAAATCGACGAGCTCACTTTCCTATTTGCTGTCAAGGTTGGCACCTATAACAGCGTGCCTCTCCGGGTGCTCTGTTTCCAGGGGTATCTTCTTCGTTTCCTTTGACGACTTGAACACGCCCTCAACCTCCGACTTCTTGGGGATGGGTGACATTTTCGGCCTCTTGTCTGCCATCGCCACCACCCGGTCAAGGATCTGCTTCTCAGCTGCAATCACGAGGGACTCGACCAGCCGGCTGCTGTCCGCGGTGCATTCGGTCGACTTCTTGTAGTCTCTGACTATAGTCAGGATCCCCTTGGTACTCGGCATCTTGATCTTGAGGTAAGCATAGTGGGGGACTGCCATGAACTTGGCCAGGGCAGGCCGGCCAAGCAGCGCATGGTAGGGGCTTTCAAGGTCCACCACTTCAAACCAAACTGGCTCACGGCGGAAATGATTCTTGTCACCGAAGAGAACACCAATCTGGGTCTTGCCAACTGGTGAGCAGGAAAGGCCAGGACTATGCCATGGAATACGGTCTGACTAGGGAGGAGCTGCTTCTGCTTGATTCCGAACTTCTCCATCGTGTCACGGTACAGGATATTGATGCTGCTGCCGCCATCTATCAGGACTCTGGAGAAACGAGCATCCCGCCTCTCTGTTGCAAAGGTAGCATCTAGGACCAGGGCGTAGGACCCAGGGGAGGGCATCACCTCCGGGTGGTCGGCCCTGCTCCAACTGATGGGCTTCTCAGACCAATGCATCAATTCTGGAGTATTTGAGGCCACTGCCTGTACTTCTTGCTGTTGCTGCCGTCTGCTGCGTCTGTCATCGGCCACGCTGGTGAACACAACATATGCTCCGTGCTCTTCTGGATACTCGTCTTGTACGGCGCCAACTGGCCGGGCCGCCGGCTACTGGGGCTGAGGAGGCGGCGGGCCGGCGGGCGGAGGAGGCAGGAGTCCATCTCCCTTGGCTATCCTTGTGAGCCAATGGCACTTCCGAGTAGTGTGGTTGGATGGCTTCGCGCCACTATGGAAATTGCAGGGTGCATCTAGGGTCTGCTCATAAGAGAAGGCGGCAACCAATTGGGCTTGCCGCCCTTCTGACGCTTGGGCGCTGGCTGCCCCTCCGGCTGTTGGTCCTGACTGTCGCCACCTGCCGGCTGGGTGGCTTCTGCTTGTTGTCACTTGGATGTGTCGCCGACAGGTGTCACCTGCCGGAGTCCGAGGAGCTTGAGGTGTCACCTTGCCGGACGCGTCAACTAGGATTTCCGCCTTCATGGAGGAGTCAACCGTGGCATGCTTGTCGGCGATAATCAACAGCTCGTCGAGAGTCGCAGGCTGATCACAAAGAAGTCGGTGCTTGAGGAGGGTGCCCTCTCGGCACCCAGCGGTGAAGTACTCGATTGCCTACACCTCGTGCACGCCTTCGCAGGAGTTGCGCAGCTCAGCCCAGTGCGTGAGATAGTCGCGAGTCGATACGATGGGCCCTTGGACGCACAAGGAGAGCTGTCGGGGCTTGGGAGGCCGCTTGTATGGGTTGGTGAAGTTGCGGATGAAGGCTTCGGTGAAATCAACCCAGTTGTTGATGTTGCGGGGCTTCAGGCTGTTGAGCCACGTCCGGGGTGTGCCTTGAAGCATGAGCGGGACGTACTTCAAGGCAATGTCTTGTTGCCGTTCGCTATGCTGACGGACGTGGAGTAGTCGACCAGCCAGTCCTCCGGCTTCATGGAGCCGGTGTACTTGGGTGTATCTCTTGGGAGCGTGAACCCTTTGGGGAAGGGCTCATCTCGGATTTGTGGGCCGAAACAGGGCGGGCCCAATGCGTCTTCTTCTTCTAGTGCCAGGGATCGGTTGAGGTGATTGATCCGATGGCGGGCGTTGTTCTCTCCGACTCCCTCTCGATGACCAAGGTGGTCGCCGAATCTCGGGTGCGTGACAGGCGGCAGAGTAGGCTGCCTTTCTCCAAGAGGCAGAGGAGGAGGCGGGTCGCCTCGCCGCTCTAACGCTCGAGGGCAGCCGTCTTCGTCACGCTCGATGGAGAGGCGAGTCCGGCTGCGGCTGGCAGCCGGCTTGTTGCCTCTTCTTCCGCGGGCGCCACCGGTCGGTGTCCGGGACGTTGCGCCATGGTCCTGGCGAGGGGGCGGGCACTTCAGCGCGGCAGCCGACTTCGTGTTGCGCGGCGGCTATGTCAAGGAGCTGCTGGACTCGCTCTATCATGTGGTGACGCTCGTCGCCCTCGTACTTGTCCAGCTCGTCTATCACTGCCTGAGAGGCCCGGATATTCTCCGCAGGCATGGCGTAGATGGGGCGTTCTGCCCCGAACATGCTGGCGATAGTCGCGGCACATTGCCGGATCGAGCCGATGCGGCTAGGCCCCTCGGGAGCCGGCATGCCACCAACGGCCCGGTCCATCTTGCACCGATAGGCGTCTGAGAGGCGTCGCATGCTAGCCAGTCGGCCAGCTCTCTCGAGGAGCTAGACACGGTGTGCCTCCAGCATCTCAGCATCTACATCCTCTGGAATAGGCGTCGACAGGTCTCGCAGTGCTGCATCGAGTGGGTCTCTAGCATCTCTGGCCGAGCGCTCGCCACTGTTGATGACAAGCACCTCCGTGACGGTACTCCTGCCGCTGTGCTCGCGAGGAGGCAGCTCATCGTAGATCACCACATTGGTAGGGAACACGTCAAGCGACGCCGTGTCGGAGTCGACGATCATCGGGTCGGTGGAGCCAACAGACTCCAGGTCCACAGCAGGCTCGCTGGTGACGTGAAGCTGGTCGAGGAGGCTGACGAGACGGCTTCCGGGGCAGTCAGTGCCTGCGTCGGAGGCCGGCTCGTCGGAGAGGTGGATCTCGCCAACAAGGTCGGCGAGGCAGCTCGCCGTGCAGGCGATCTCCGCGCCGTGCAGCGCGTCGAGGCTGACACCGTCGGGTGTGCTGGGCTGGCTTCGCTCGCCAGGAAGGAACAATGTTCTCGTCCAGAGCAGGTCTCTGGGAGACAGTGCACCTCGCCCCACGGTGGGCGCCAAATGTTGGGGGTTGGGTGCTACATATGCCAAAGGATGGCTTATCATGGTGGGAGCGAGTAGAACATCGCCGGTGCGTGGAAGCGGGATATGGCATAGACACGAACACCGGTGTACTTTACCCAGGTTCGGGGCTCTCCTGAGAGATAACACCCCTAGTCCTGCTCTGCGGGGTCTCCGCATGATCACTAAGGCACAAGTGATAGAATGGTGCTCCTTGAGTTGTGTTCTAGAGGCAGAAGGAGGCAAGGCTAGCTCTCTTCCTGCTCTAGGGCTATGGCTAGTTCTAATGGGGTGGGAACCCTTTGCATGGGTGCCCTAGGGGGTTTATATAGGCCTACCCCTAGGGGTACAACGGTAATCCGGCCAGGTGTTGGGCCCGGCTGTTAGTGTCTCCGGCATCCGGCTTCTCCGCCGACTACTGGGGCCCGCCGCCTGGTCTGGTACGGAGCTGACAGGCCGCTCCCGCCGCTGGCGGGTCTGGTTGGTGGTGGTTCATTGTGGCCATGCTGCTAATGACGCGGACTTGGTCAGCTCAGTGTGGCTACAGTCCTACCGCCTGGTGGGAGATCACTGTAGCCACACCTTGTCTCTTCAGGTTAATGGCGCGCTTACATTGAGGAAAGGGACGGCCGCCTACTGGAGGCCGGCCTTCCCCAAGTCCGACTGGTTTGGCATCCGCCGTCTTCCGGGCTATCACTGCCTGATCGGGCCCGCAGCCCGCAGGCCGTATCGACAGGTCGTCATGGGGAACAGGGCTCCGCCTGTCTGGAGTGGCATCAAGGGGGGGTGGCAACAGTGCTGCGCCATGCAGAGATCTCCGCCTGTAGGGGCACTCTGGCCACGCCAAGCCCAAGATTCGGGGGTGAGGCACTTCACTGTAGCCATGCCCTGTCTTGTCCTCTTGATGGGGGTGCAGAGTCTGAGGGCGCCAGGGGGCCACCTGCACGACGCCACCCTCTCTAGAGGCCAGCTGACTAGAGCCGGCCGCTCCTGGTGTCGTCTGCTGGTGGTTGGCCATCCTCCGGTGGCCGGCCGTTAAGCCAGCCGGCCTCCGGAGGGCGGAGCTTCAGCTTGGGGTATTGCGGGGCGAAGCTATCCCGAAGTTTTGACAGGTTCAGGGACTCGGGTGAGGCTACCCGTGGCCCATTACTCCGACAAGACACAAGAAACCGAACTGATTCAGACAGTGAGTTTGAATAGCTTGTGCAAGCGGTAGTGGCCAGTAACTCGAACACTAAACCAAGACAGGACTTTGGGGTTGTCTCACTGTCTTCAAGATAGTCTTCCTTCGCTGTTTTATCAGCTTTGTTGGAGACCAACAAGGATGTGTCACTATCCTGAACCTTATCTGCATTACTTCCTTTACCATTGCTTAATAAGGCACTCTTCCCCAATATTCTGTCAGCATTCTAAAAGAAGAAACAAGCAGACACATAACAGGCTTAACATGTACTAGTATATGAAACTCATTTCGGTGAACCAGTTCATTAGTAAGGTGGACAGGATTAACCTACCAAGTATTCTATTGCCAAGTACTAGTACATAATAAAAGCATCAAACAAACATATATCTATGTCATATGGTCACTGCATTGTCTTGCCAAATCAAAATAGTGACACGGTTCAAATCATATCAGTTCAAGACAAAGCCGCATTGAAAGAATACAAAGCGTGGGAAACTACACGACACAACAAGATTTCAGATGGGTACCATGGGTCTACATGTACAACAACACTATTGGCTCTGTTGTGATTCTAGTAATGTGCATGATATGAGTAGTCAACTGTATATAGAGCTATTGATAAGAGCAAACCTGTTAAAGAAACATGCATGAACATACCTGTTGTGTCATTGGAGTTTGATACGTCTCCAACGTATCTACTTTTCCAAACACTTTTGCCCTTGTTTTGGACTCTAATTTGCATGATTTGAATGAAACTAACCCGGACTGACGTTGTTTTTAGCAGAACTGCCATGATGTTCTTTATTGTGCAGAAAACAAAAGTTCTTGGAATGACCTAAAAATCCACAGAGATAACTTTTGGAAAATATAAAAAATACTTGCAAAAGAATCAAGGCCAGGGGGGCCACACCCTGTCCACGAGGGTGGGTGGGCACGCCCCCGGTCTCGTGGGCCCCCTGATGCTCCACCGACCTCAACTCCAACTCTATATATTCCATTTCACGAAGAAAAAAATCGGAGAGAAAGTTTCATCGTGTTTTACGATACGGAGCCGCTGCCAAGCCCTAATCTCTCTCGGGAGGGCCGATCTGGAGTCGGTTCGGGGCTCCGGAGAGGGGGATTCATCATTGTTGTCATCATGAACCATCCTCCATCACCAATTTCATGATGCTCACCGCCGTGCGTGAGTAATTCCATCGTAGGCTTGCTGGACGGTGATGGGTTGGATGAAATTTACCATGTAATCAAGTTAGTTTTGTTAGGGTTTGATCCCTAGTATCCACTATGTTCTGAGATTGATGTTGCTATGACTTTGCTATGCTTAATGCTTGTCACTAGGGCCCAAGTGTCATAATTTCAGATCTGAACCTATTATGTTTTCATGAATATATGTGAGTTCTTGATCCTATCTTGCAAGTCTATAGTCACCTATTATGTGTTATGATCCGACAACCTCGAAGTAACAATAATCGGGATACTTCTCGGTGATGACCGTAGTTTGAGGAGTTCATGTATTCACTATGTGTTAATGCTTTGGTCCGGTACTCTATTAAAAGGAGGCCTTAATATCCCTTAGTTTCTACTAGGACCCCGCTGCCATGGGAGGGTAGGACAAAAGATGTCATGCAAGTTCTTTTCCATAAGCACGTTTGACTATATTCGGAATACATGCCTACATTACATTGATGAACTGGAGCTAGTTTGGTGTCACCCTATGTCATAGCTATTACATGAGGAATCGCATCCGACATAATTATCCATCACTGATCCAATGCCTATGAGCTTTTCACATATTGTGCTTCGCTTATTTACTTTTCCGTTGCTACTGTTACAACTACTACAAAACTGCTATCTTTACTTTTGCTACTGTTACCGTTACTATCATACTACTTTGCTACTAAATACTTTGCTGCAGATATTAAGTTATCTAGGTGTGGTTGAATTGACAACTGAACTGCTAATACTTGAGAATATTCTTTGACTCCCCTTGTGTCGAATCAATAAATTTGGGTTGAATACTCTACCCTCGAAAGCTGTTGTGATCCCCTACACTTGTGGGTTAGCAAGACTAATTTCTGGCACCGTTATTCTTTGAGTCACTTGGGATTTATATCTGCTGATCACTAGGAGGAACTTGAAATACGAAAGAAATAAGATTTTTCCCTCAACTACGAGGGGAGTTAAGGAACTGTCATCTAGCTCTGCACTAGATTCTCCTTCTGTTTTGAGTAAGCTTGCGACACCTAAACCTGCTACTGCTATGAATTCTGATATGTCACATGTTATTGATGATGCCACTTCTGCTATGCATGATACTTATGATGAAACTACTTCTATGCTTGATTCTACTGTGCCATTAGGTGAATATCTTGATGAACACAACTTGCTAGGGTTAGAGAGAATGAAATTATTGAAAACAAAATTATTGACGACAGTGATGATGAAGGTTCTCCCCCTAATTATGAATTCCCTGTTGTTCCTGAGGGTTATGTTATGCATGAATAAGCTCCTAGAGCTATTTTTTCTTGCAATGATAGATATGATCTTAAGAAGCTATTGGCTAAATGGAAGCAGCAATCTCTTAATGCTAGAATCAAACTTGACCCCGCTTTTGCTACTTCACCTATCTGTGTTACTGATAATGATTATGAATTCTCTGTTGATCCTGAGATTATTACTTTGGTTGAATCTGATCCTTTTTATGGTTATGAATCTCAAACTGTTGTGGCACATCTTACCAAGTTAAATGATATAGCCACCCTGTTTACTAATGATGAGAAGTCTCGCTATTATTATATCCTTAAGATATTTCCGTTCTCATCAAAGGGTGATGCTAAAACTTGGTTTAATTCTCTTGATCCTGGTTGTGTGCGTAGTCTCCAGGATATGATTTATTACTTCTCTGCTAAATATTTCCCTGCTCATAAGAAACAGGCTGCCTTGCGGGAAATATATAATTTTGTGCAAATGAAAGAAGAGAGTCTCCCACAAGCTTGGGAGAGGCTTCTCTGATTACTTAATGCTTTGCCTGATCATCCTCTTAAGAAAAATGAAATACTTGATATCTTTTATAATGGATTAACCGATGCTTCCAAGGACAACTTGGATAGTTGCTGGTTGTGTTTTCAGGGAAAGAACAGTCAACCAAGCTGAATTGTTATTGAATAATATGTTGACTAATGAAGATAATTGGACTCTTCCTGAGCCAATTCCTGAGGCAATTCCTGAGCCAATTGAGCCAACTCCTGAGGCTATTCCTAAACCAACTCTGAAGAAGAGGGGTGTTCTATTTCTCAGTCCTGAAGATATGCAAGAGGCAAAGAAATCGATGAAAGAAAAAGGTATTAAAGTTGATGATGTTAATAATTTACCTCTTATTGAAGAAATACATGGTCTTAATATACCGCCTGTTGAAGAAACACATTGTCTTGATAACCCGACACAGGTAGTAAAGGTAAGTTCTCTCTATAGATATGGTAAGGTTGAAACCCCGTCTACTAAATTTCATAGCCAATGCATAGATGAATTTGATGACTTCATGGCTAGACAAGAAAGTTTTAATGCTTATATATGTTGGTAGAGAATTAAAGAATAATGCTTTCGAGATAGGATGCTTGAGTGATTATATGGCTAGAGTTAAAGGTGAACTTAAACTCATTAGCAAATATGCTTCTATGGTTACCACTCAAGCAGAGCAAGTACTTAAAGCTCAAAATGATTTGCTCGGTGAATTAAATAATAAACATGACTTTGTTGTTAGAGTGGCTACAAGAACTGGTAGAATGACTCAGGAACCTTTGTATCCTAAAGGCCACCCTAAGAGAATCGAGCAAGATTCTCAGAGAAATAATTTAGAGCCACCTAGTTCTTCTAAAAAGAAGAAAAAGAAAAATGATAGGACTTTGCATGCTTCTAGTGAACCTATCGTAGACACACCTAAGAATCCAAATGATATTTCTATTTCTGATCCTTAAACACAATCAGGTGATGAACATGAACCTAGTGATAATGTTAATGATAATGTTCATGTTGATGCTCAACCTAGCAATAATAATGATGTAGAGGTTGAACCTGCTGTTGATCTTGATAACCCACAATCAAAGAATCAACGTTATGATAAGAGAGATTTTGTTGCTAGGAAGCACGGTAAAGAAAGAGAACCATGGGTTCAGAAACCCATGCCTTTTCCTCCTAAACCATCCAAGACAAAGGATGATGAGGATTTTGAGAGCTTTGCTGAAATGATTAGACCAATCTTCTTACGTATGCGCTTAACTGATATGCTTAAAGTAAATCCTTATGCTAAATATATGAAGGATATCATTACAAATAAAAGAAAGATACTGGAAGCTGAAATTTCCACCATGCTTGCTAATTATGCTTTTAAAGGTGGAATACCAAAGAAACATGGAGATCCAGGAGTACCAACTATACCATGCTCCATCAAAAGAAATTATGTTAAAACTGCTTTATGTGATCTTGGAGCCGGTGTTAGTGTTATGCCTCTCTCTTTATATCGTACACTTGAATTGAATAAGTTGACACCTACTGAAATATCTTTGCAAATGGCTAATAAATCAACTGCTATACCTGTCGGTATTTGTGAGGATGTGCCTCCTGTGGTTGCAAATGTCACTATCTTAACGGACTTTGTTATTCTTGATATTCTCGAGGACGATAGTACGTCGATTATCCTTGATAGACCCTTTTTGAATATTGTACGGGCTGTTATTGTCACACCCTGCATTTTGTAACATTTCATTTGCATTATTAAGGCATGAAAATTTGGACCAACAAAAACTTTTGCATTATTTGGCTTTTAGTTGGAGATGGTTTTCTCTCCGTGCTTCTTTTCAAGTGCTCCTTAAAGTCAACTACTCCACCTTCTATATTTCAACTCCTTGCCCCAAACTTCTGCCCAATGACCATGCCATGTGTATAGTGCAATATAGAATTTTCTTACAAAAATAATTTGGCCAAAAAGTATTTTCTAAATTTGGTTTTCCAAAAACCCCTGAATTGAGGTTTGCACTGCAAGTACTTGATTTGGGTTATGAAAAATATTTCGAAAATTATATTTGAATCCTATTAGATGTAGGACTCCCATAAACCACAAAAATATAATTTTAAAAGCTATTTTCATATTTTATTTAAAAGCTTTTTTTAAGGCCAGAAATGGTCTTTAATAGGGAAAAATTATTTTATTGTTTTAAAAATATTTGACAAAAATTAGGGAAACTCAGTGGACATATATTTTCCATATATAAGAGTTTCAACACATGGTCATGTTCAAAATATTGTTCAAATCCCTCAAAAACCCTTTCTGGATATTTCAAGCTTTTGAAATATTTACAAAGGAAATATTCTCCAAAAATTCGAAGAAAATTCTATCATCTCACATATGACATACTTGATGATCTTGACAAGTCTCATGTCATGGAGAATAGTATAACCCCATGAAATCCCCTCAAAACCATTTCTGTCCATTCTGAAGTTTGAGCAACTTTACATTGCCAAACATGTCCAAATGATCTCAAACTTGGTGCACATGCTCCAATGGTCTAATAATGCAACTAGACCAAATGGCACAGGTTGGAGAAGAGGATATCTTGATCAAAGTGACTCAAAACCCTCTCTGACCAGAATCAAATTTGAACTACTTTGTACTACCAATTTTTTTTCCATGACCCCAACTTTTGTGAGCCTGATCACATGACTAATTCAGGCCACCACACCAAGTGGTGCATCAAGGAGAAGTGATCTACTCAACTGGATCTACACAAATCCATTCCTGCCAATTTTTAGGGTTTGCAAAAGTTGCATTGGCAACTTTGTCCAAATAAGCTAAAAATAGGTAGAAGGACCTAATTATGTGTGGCATCTCACCCTGTGGAGTCCCAAGTTCAGCAAGTGTGAATTCTGGCTGCATGAAGTTGGATTCTTGGGTCATGTTTTAACTGAAGAAGGATTGTCAGTCGATCCCGCTAAGATTGAAGCCGTGACTGAATGGCAATCCCCAAGCAATGTGAAGGAAGTCAGAAGCTTCCTCGGACTCGCGGGATATTACCGCAAGTTCGTTGAAGGATTCTCAAGCATTGCCCAACCCATGACTCAGCTCCTGAAGAAGGACAAGAAGTTCGAATGGACGCCGAAGTGCGAAGAGAGCTTCCAGGAGCTGAAGAAGAGACTGACCACCGCCCCAGTTCTGGCCACACCAGATATACACAAGGAGTTTGTGATATATTGTGATGCGTCAAGAACCGGACTGGGAGGTGTTCTGATGCAGGAAGGCAGAGTCGTAGCTTACCTTTCAACGCAACTATGGCCTCATGAAGAGAACTACGCTACTCATGACCTTGAGCTAGCAGTAGTGGTTCATGCCCTGAAGACATGGCGACATTACCTCCTAGGGAAGCGATGTGAGATATACACAGATCACAAAAGTCTGAAGTATATTTTCACCCAAAGGGAATTGAACATGAGGCTAAGAAGATGGCTAGAGTTGATCAAAGATTACGACCTCAGTGTTCAATACCACCCTGGGAAGGCTAATGTGGTAGCAGATGCATTAAGCAGAAAGGCTTGCTCCTTGAATGCTATGCTTAAGGACAAGCTACCCGCTTTGTATGAAGAACTTGAAAGTTTCGAGTTGGAACTGGTTGCACCAGGATTCTTGGCCAACCTCGAAGTCAAGCCTACCTTGATGGATGATATTAAAGAAGCTCAGAAGGGACACGAAAGTATTGAAGGCATCAAGAGGAAGATCAAGGCAGGCAAGGCCCCAGGATTCTCAGAGGATGAGCAAGGAGTTGTGTGGTTTGGGAATCGCGTTTGCGTGCCCAACAAGGTTGAGCTCAAGAATCTGATCTTGCAAGAAGCTCACGACACCCCGTATTCTATCCATCCTGGAGGAACCATGATGTATCAAGACCTGAAGGAAAGATTTTGGTGGCACGGGATGAAAAGGGAGATTGCCACCTATGTTGCAAAGTGTGACGTATGCCAGAGAGTCAAAGCTGAGCATCAGCGACCCGCTGGATTGTTGCAACCCCTCAAGGTGCCTGAATGGAAGTGGGACAAAGTCGGGATGGACTTCATCACCGGTTTACCCAGGTCAAGCAAGGGACATGACTCCATATGGGTCATTGTTGACCATTTGACCAAGGTGGCCCACTTCATTCCGGTCAAGACGACCTACAAGGGGAACCAGTTGGCCAGTCTCTACATCAACCGAATCGTGAGCCTTCATGGCATTCCCAAGGAGATTGTGTCGGATCGAGGAACCCAGTTTACCTCAAGGTTCTGTAAAAAGTTCCAAGAGGCCATGGGGACCAAGTTGTCCTTCAGCACTACTTTCCACCCACAGACCGGAGGTCAGACAGAACGAGTGAATCAGATACTCGAAGACATGCTCTGAGCCTGTGTCTTAGCATATGGGGCTAAGTGGGAAGACTGCCTCCCTTTCGCCGAGTTCTCTTACAACAATAGTTATCAGTCAAGCCTTCAGATGGCACCATTTGAAGTGTTATACGGACGGAAGTGCTGCACACCCCTCAATTGGTCAGAAACCGGAGAAGGACTTGTTTTTGGGCCTGATATCCTTCGTGAAGCAGAAGAGCAAGTCTAGCTTGTCAGAGAGCGTTTGAAGACCGCCAAGTCAAGGCAGAAGAGCTACCCTGACTCACGTCGTCGAGACATGACCTTCCGGGTTGGAGACCATGTTTATCTCCGGGTCACCCCTCTCAAAGGAACCCAGCGCTTCCATGTCAAAGGAAAGCTCGCCCCAAGATACATCGGCCCCTTCAAGGTCACTGAACGACGAGGAGAAGTGCCTTACCAGTTGGAACTTCCACCTGAACTATCCGATGTGCACAATGTGTTCCACGTGTCACAACTCTGGAAGTGCCTCCAAGTTCCAGACAAGCCTGGTCTTTACAAGGACGTCAATCACCAAGCCATTGACCTTCAGCCTGATTTGACTTACCGTGAGAGGCCCATCTGCATTCTAGATGAGGCTGAGCGACGCACTCGAAGCCGCACCATCAAGTACTTCAAGGTCCAATGGAGCAACCACACTGAAGCAGAAGCAACTTGGGAGCATGAAGACTACCTTAGATCCGAGTTTCCGTATCTCTTTAAAGCCTAGTTTAGGAATCTCGGGGACGAGATTCTTGTAAGGGGGGTAGGTCTGTCACACCCTGCATTTTGTAACATTTCATTTGCATTATTAAAGCATGAAAATTTGGACCAACAAAAACTTTTGCATTATTTGGCTTTTATTTGGAGATGGTTTTCTCTCTGTGCTTCTTTTCAAGTGCTCCTTAAAGTCAACTACTCCACCTTCTATATTTCAACTCCTTGCCCCAAACTTCTGCCCAATGACCATGCCATGTGTATAGTGCAATATAGAATTTTCTTACAAAAATAATTTGGCCAAAAAGTATTTCCTAAATTTAGTTTTCCAAAAACCCCTGAATTGAGGTTTGCACTGCAAGTACTTGATTTGGGTTATGAAAAATATTTCAAAAGGTATATTTGAATCCTATTAGATGTAGGACTCCCATAAACCACAAAAATATAATTTTAAAAGCTATTTTCCTATTTTATTTAAAAGCTTTTTCTTAAGGCCAGAAATGGTCTTTAATAGGGAAAAATTATTTTATTGTTTTAAAAATATTTGACAAAAATTAGGGAAACTCAGTGGACATATATTTTCCATATATAAGAGTTTCAACACATGGTCATGTTCAAAATATTGGTCAAATCCCTCAAAAACCCTTTCTGGATATTTCAAGCTTTTGAAATATTTACAAAGGAAATATTCTCCAAAAATTCGAAGAAAATTCTATCATCTCACATATGACATACTTGATGATCTTGACAAGTCTCATGTCATGGAGAATAGTATAACCCCATGAAATCCCCTCAAAACCATTTCTGTCCATTTTGAAGTTTGAGCAACTTTACATTGCCAAACATGTCCAAATGTTCTCAAACTTGGTGCACATGCTCCAATGGTCTAATAATGCAACTAGACCAAATGGCACAGGTTGGAGAAGAAGATATCTTGGTCAAAGTGCCTCAAAACCCTCTCTGACCAGAATCAAATTTGAACTACTTTGTACTACCAACTTTTTCTCCATGACCCCAACTCTTGTGAGCCTGATCACATGACTAAATAAGGCCACCACACCAAGTGGTGCATCAAGGAGAAGTGATCTACTCAACTGGATCTACACAAATCCATTCCTGCCAATTTTTAGGGTTTGCAAAAGTTGCATTGGCAACTTTGTCCAAATAAGCTCAAAATGGGTGGAAGGCCCTAATTATGTGTGGCATCTCACCCTGTGGAGTCTCATGGCCAGTGGAAGTCATTAACTTGCCCAAAACATCATCAAACACCTTCTGGCAGAATTTTGGAATGCAAATTCCAGCCCCTTCCACTAATCTCCTTGAGCCCATCTTTTTACCACAACCCCTCCTTGTTCCCCTCTGTCACTTGGATGCTTTCCTGCCCGAGGAAGCAATGATGAGGGAGGGGGAAACCCCATTTGTCTCCTCTGGACAGCAGCTTCTCCCCTCTCTCTCAGCCTCCTTCTCTCCCCTCGCTCTCCAGAGCATCCAAGGCCCGTTTCAGCTTTTGCCCACACCCCCTGCAGCCTCCAGACACTAGAGGACGCGCGCGGACGCGGAAAAACCGCAGATGCCGGCCAAAGTCGCGCTCTGGAGCGCCCGGCATGACACCGACCGTTGACACCACGCCTCCCGACCACCTCGAGCTTCCCCCACGCGCCAGTCGATGCCCCTCGACGTCCGCTCCGCGCCAGCAGGCCGCCCGCTTGCTCCCGCACCCTCCTCTCTCTCCTGCAGCTCGCGCCAGAGCGCCGCCCCGCTCGGCCAATGCTCGCGCCACTCCTGTGGCCCGCGTGCAGCTCACCTGCTCCTCCTCTCTCTCCCTAGCACCCTACACCACTCCCACGAACACCCCCGAGCCCTCCATTCCCTCTCTAACGGCCACCCGAGCCGATCCCGCGGGCACCCGTAGGCCACGCCTACGGTGGACCTCGGCCAGCCCATATAAGGCGACCCCGAGCCCCTCTTTCGCTCCCTGTCGCTCCCCCACACTCCAAATCACCTCCTGTACCACCCATTCATCTCCAGAGCCGCCCGAGCTCGAGATCGAGCTCGAGCTCCGCCGCCTCGGCTCGTCGGCGTTCGCGCGGTACAGGCCTCCTCCGCCTCCGTTTCTTCTCGATCTGGAACCGCGCGGCCACGCTGACCTTTTCCCCTCTCTTTCCCACTCTTTTTGCAGCCGGGAACGGCCGGATTCATCGACGCCCGAAGCACCTCCGCCGCGTGACCTCGTCGCCGGCGAACTAGGCTGCTCCGGCGACCGTCTCCACCACCACCCGAACGGCGACTCCGCCCCGAGTCCAACGGTACCACCCGCGCACCTCCCTGTGCTCTGTATCGCCGCCGGCGAGCTCGTCGTTGCCTCTGGCCGGAGGTAGACGACGACGGCCGTGGGGCCAGCCCGTCAGCCTCACGCCCTGACGGGTGGGATCCACCCGTCAGGTTTAAAACGCGCGCGCGCGCACCGGTTCGCCCGTCGGCTGAAGGCGTATTTCGCCTTCACTCCTTCGACGTGGCGGCCCGCGTGGGCTGGTCTCCCCCCTGGGCCTTCTGCCCGTGGCCTCTCTGGCCCAGTGGCACAGCGCCACTTTTCTTTTTCTTTTTTCTGTATCCTTTCCAAAAATTCCACAGGGCAAAATATTTATCCAAATGAAATATTTCCAACTCCTAAAATCTCAGAATAATCCCACCTATTTATTGATGTAACTTTCATGCACATCCATTACACTTTTCTGCTCTGTTCAAATT
This sequence comes from Triticum aestivum, assembly GCF_018294505.1. NCBI lineage: Eukaryota > Viridiplantae > Streptophyta > Magnoliopsida > Poales > Poaceae > Triticum > Triticum aestivum. Next base: position 259,218,314 of record NC_057801.1, on the reverse strand, counting down.
TAAATTCAAATTTGAACAATAAAACCTCTGTTTGCAAATCCACAACTCTGTTTCCCTGGCTCCAAATCCAAAACCAAGAATTTTCCCCTTCCTAGTTTTCCTCCTAGTATTTTACAAAAATAAGTTGACATTTTTCTGAGCACTTTGACTTTTCTGTTTTTATTATTATCTTATTTTCCCGTTATTTTCTTGCAACGTTAGATCCCGTATTTGACGAGGTAGCTGAGAAGAAGGAGGAGAAGGGCCTGAAGACTTTGAAGACCAAGCCAACCAAGGCAAGCAGCCCTTTGACCATGTCTATGAAACCCTTTTTATCCATGTCATATAGCTCTTTATTATTGTTGCATCGGAATCATGATGAGATGGTGAACCACGTGGGTTGGTTGCCTCGTTACTTCCTCGTTGATACTTGCATTGTGCATGGCCCTACCTTCTTATGAGGGTTATGCCGGTGGGAGTAGATAGGATGCTAAAGTAGATGCTACGCAAAAGGGACGGGTATATGCATGGTGAAGGAGACAAAGTATTTTCAAAAGACTTTTCGAAAACCCCGTCGGGTGCCACTTATGCCCGAGGGAGATGATGAGATGGGTAACCACTTGATGACGAAGTGGTGTACCGAGGAAAGTGTGTGTTGTTTTCAAAACGGATTGGTCGAAGTTGCGACCGTTATTCCAACCTTACATGCGCAACCACTCTACCCTTATATGGGAAAGGGCATTATTGAGTACCTAGACCGATACTAGCTTGGAGCCCGCATTACTAGTGACGGGGGAGAGTTGGTGCTCTCTCTCGGGACGGGGTCGTGCCAGGTAGGGCGGCCATGACTGTTTTCACAGGGCACCGGACACACCGTTGGTACCCCGTGCCAGTGGTATGTGATAATTATGGGAGCGAGGCTCCAAGAAAGTGTTATGTGAAATGTTGGGCACGGGGGTTCACTACCAATCGAGTGGACTCCATGTTAGTGTCGTCTAGGGAAAGGTAGTGATCGGGTGCTTACCCCGGGTACTTGAGGTACCGCGGGTCGTGGATGACACGGAAGTTCCCCGGATCTAGTGGGTAAAGTGTGCAACCTCTGCAGAGTGTAAAACTATTCGAATAGCCGTGTCCACGGTCAAGGACAGTTGGGTAACCGCTCTTGGGCTACGTCCACTTGTTTACAAACCAAGTGTGTGTGATGATAAAATGACTTGGGTCAAGTCAAGGGACTTGACATGATTGAGATGGGTTGGTGCCCACTCTATTTATGTTAGATGGGTTGGTGCCCACTCTATTTATGTTGATATCTGTAACCTGTCCTCATGGTTACTTGAATTCTCTTGATGCATGCTTACAAGATGTTGAACATGTCATTGCACTCAAAACTAGCTTTCTGCAAAATTTACCTATATCATGCATTGTTGTACCTTGAACCAAAACATGGGTTGCTTGCGAGTACATTCAAAGTACTCATTGGCTTGCCACTGGTTATTTAATTGACCAGGCATGGAAGAACCGGAGTTCGAAGAAGAGTTCTTTGGATACGAACATGCGAACTAGGACGTTTCCCTGTCAGAATGCCTCTAGGGTTAAGGCAGATGGCATGGGTTCTACTTATCGACGAAGATTTCCGCCGCTTGTGTTTCATTTGATGTTCAGCCCTTAAGGCTTTATCAATGTAAGACTTGACCATAATGGTCACAATTTGTGTAAGACGGTATGTATGGATGTAAGACTCTTGTTATTCAGCTTCTGTGTGTTCAGTGAGCATTGATCTCTGGGATCACTGTACACGTGCATTCGGTGATCTCGACTTGTGAGTCGGGGTCCCCACAGAGCTGGTATCAGAGCCATCCTGACTATAGGAAGCCTTAGTTAGCATGGACGTTAGTTAGAGTGAGACTATCCACAAGATTACCCGTATACCTATGTTTTATGATAGTATCCCAAACATAGGTCACATTCCCTCTATTGACCCTTCCCCTCCACTTTTGTAGATGGCCGTCGTACCCGAAGACTTCCTGACCACCGGATTTCCCGTGCTTCTTGAGGATAGCCTTAGGAAGTGCCAGTTCACTCGAGCCCCCACCTTCTCCTACCACGAGCACTGGATCAACAGCACCAAGAAGGAGTATCACGTGGAGGTAGTCGTGAGGGCGAACGACTCCCCGACGAGCTGGTTCTTTGAGGGACCCCAGATGGCAACATTGCTCCTCGTCGTGGAGACTACTGCCCTCAAGGCGCTGACTCGCCTCCGGGATCTCCTGCCAGAGATGGCAAGTGAGCCAGCCACTCGTTACCTGCCTTATCGGAAGGAAGGTGATGACGAGAGCAGCACACCAGCCCCACCCTTGGACGAAGGACTTTCTCTCCGCTTCCAGACCTACTTCAGCTTGTGTACCGACAGCCTGGCACAGCACCTGGCCTCGGAGTCGATGGAGCTTCGGAAGGAACTCCACGAGACCAAGGAACTCCTCCGCCTAGCTCAGATGAAGGCGGACAGGATCAAGAAGGATGGAGCACCCCCTGGACAGCCCGTTGTAGCCTATCGAGGCGGGCGACCCCCACAGGTCACGCATGCCAAGGGATCATCTCAGCCACGCCGTATGACGGCGAAGGAGTATCGCAACCTCTTCACGACGCCACCAGTGAAGCAGCGCCGTGTTCAGCTCCTCCACTCCCCCACTCCCTCAAGTGACGAAGAGACTAAGACAGACAAAGATGAGGAGGAAGACCCGGAGGAGCCAGAATACCCGACCGAGCATTCCACCACTTAGACACCGTTCAGGACTAGGATAGGCTAGTCCGTAGCCCTATGGTAGGATAGGTCGTGTACCCCTATGCGAAGTCGAGTCCTTGTAATGGTTCATATGAAACCATGTTGTGTTGTGTTTGCTTTCAACTTGCTTTGATGAAGTCGTACTTTCCCTTCGGGAACTTGTAAACGACTACATCCCCCATTTGGTTTTAATGCATGAGTTTGGCCCTTCTGGCCCTTGTTTAGCTTAAATTTGTGTCACACCACCCCCATACTAGGCGTCCCATCTATATTGCTTTCCCTCATTTTATTCTTCCCAATCATGAGACCTTGACCGCTCCGATAGGATGCCTGTTGTAACACGTACTGGTACCTCTACCCAGCCGCAAGAAGCCGGAGGTTCTGCTGAGGCAGGAGTCAGCCAGGACCAAGCCCAAGGATAGACTCCACCACCGCCACCTCCTCCAAACATGGACATGGCTCAGCTTCTCCAAGCCTTCCGAGAGGAGCGCCAAGCCAACACTGCAGCCCTCCAGATGATTGCTCAAGCTGTCAATCGCCAGCCGGCGGGACACGGCCATGGACGTTCCACGTTGGTGGAGTTCAAGAAGCATGCACCACCCACCTTCATTGAGACTGCTGAACCCCTGGATGCAGACGACTGGGTCTGCACCATTGAGGATCTGTTGGCGCTAGTCGGATGCACTGAGGACCGTGAGAAGGTGGCATATGCTGCCCACTGTCTCGGGGGAACTGCCAGAGCTTGGTGATATGGATTCAAGGCTATGCATGCTGAGCAAAACATCACTTGGGATAACTTCAAGACAGAATTCCGCAAGGCCCACATTCCTTCTGGAATCATGGCCATCAAGAAGCGTGAGTTCCGAGCCCTGAAGCAAGGTAGTAGCACTGTCAAGGAGTACATGCAGAAGTTCAGTGTTCTCTCAAGGTATGCCCCTGAGGATGTCAGCACTGATGCTGCCAAAAGGGAGCGCTTCATGGAAGGCCTTAACCAGACTCTGCAGTACTTGCTTGTTGTGTGTGACTGCCCGACCTTTCCTGATCTGGTGAACAAGGCACTCATGCTTGAGGACAAGCGACGTGCTTTGGATGACACTCGTAAGCGCAAGATGATCAGCAAGGGTAGCTCCAGCAACCAGAAGCCTCGTCCGTGGCAGCCAGCTCCGGTCAAGCCAACCTATCAGCAACCAAGAGCTCCTGCACCCCGCACCAACTATCCACCTCAGCAGTATGCCAACCCCAGGCCAGCTTACAGCAACCCCAATAACAATGCTGGCAAGAGCATCGTCCCCAACCAAGTCACTTGCTTTGGATGTGGACAGCCAGGACATTACTCCAAGAATTGCCCCAACAAGAAGCCCGACGCCCCGCGCCCCAATGCGCAGAACCCAGGACAAGGCCGTGGAATGCCACCAAGGAACCAAGCTCCCCGCAACCTGCCCAACAACGGCAGGGGTCGTGTGAATCATGTGACTGCAGAAGAAGCCCAGGAAGACCCGGACGTCGTGCTGGGTATGTTCCTTGTCAATTCAGCACCTGCAACTGTTTTGTTTGATTCTGGAGCCACGCATTCATTTGTCACCCAAAGTTTTGCATTAAAAAGTGGCATGACCCCTACACCCCTGAATAACCCTATGGTGGTACAAACCCCCGGAGCAGAGATGAGAGCCAAGATAGGATATAAAGGAGTCGGGATTATCATTAACGGGGTAGACTTCCTAGCAGACCTTATCATCCTGAAATCACAAGGCTTGGACATGATCTTGGGAATGGATTGGCTCAGCAAGCACCAAGGCTTGATAGATTGCGCCAACCGGACTGTCACTGTGACCAATGACCAAGGAGTCGAAGTTAAATTTGCCTCCAACCCCTCCTCTACTCAAGCCAACCAAGTCAACTGTCTGACTGAAGTTGGATTGGAGCAAGTGCTGGTAGTATGCAGATACCCCAATGTTTTTCCTGATGAGCTACCGGGGATGCCTCCTGACCGAGACATTGAGTTTGTCATCGAGCTCATACCCGGAGCGGGACCCATCTATAAGAAGCCTTATACAATGGGATCGGAAGAGTTAGCAGAATTGAAGAAGCAGCTGGAAGAGCAGTTGAGGAAGGGATTTATCCGCCCTAGTGCCTCCCCTTGGGGATCACCTGTTCTGTTTGTGGCAAAGAAGGACGGTACCATCCGCTTGTGCATTGACTACCGCTCCCTCAATGAAGTTACAATCAAGAACAAGTACCCACTTCCCAAGATTGAAGATCTGTTTGATCAACTCAATGGGGCCAAGGTGTTCTCCAAGATCGACCTCAGATCTGGGTACTACCAGCTGAAAATCAGACCCCAAGATATTCCGAAGACGGCATTTGTAACCAGATATGGCATGTATGAGTGCACGGTCATGTCCTTTGGATTGACCAATGCCCCGGCTTACTTCATGTATCTCATGAATAAGGTCTTCATGGAATATTTGGACAAGTTTGTCGTTGTCTTCATTGATGACATTCTTGTCTTCTCGAAGTCGGAAGAAGAGCACGAGCAACACTTGAGGATGGTCCTAGACAAGCTTCGAGAGCACCAACTGTATGCCAAGTTCAGCAAGTGTGAATTCTGGCTGCGTGAAGTTGGATTCTTGGGTCATGTTTTAACTGAAGAAGGATTGCCAGTCGATCCCGCTAAGATTGAAGCCGTGACTGAATGGCAATCCCCAAGCAATGTGAAGGAAGTCAGAAGCTTCCTCGGACTCGCGGGATACTACCGCAAGTTCGTTGAAGGATTCTCAAGCATTGCCCGACCCATGACTCAGCTCTTGAAGAAGGACAAGAAGTTCGAATGGACGCCGAAGTGCGAAGAGAGCTTCCAGGAGCTGAAGAAGAGACTGACCACCGCCCCAGTTCTGGCCACGCCAGATATACACAAGGAATTTGTGATATATTGTGATGCGTCAAGAACCGGACTGGGAGGTGTTCTGATGCAAGAAGGCAGAGTCGTAGCTTACCTTTCAAGGCAACTACGACCTCATGAAGAGAACTATGCTACTCATGACCTTGAGCTAGCAGCAGTGGTTCATGCCCTGAAGACATGGCGACATTACCTCTTAGGGAAGCGATGTGAGATATACACGGATCACAAAAGTCTGAAGTATATTTTCACTCAAAGGGAATTGAACATGAGGCAAAGAAGATGGCTAGAGTTGATAAAAGATTATGACCTCAGTGTTCAATACCACCCTGGGAAGGCTAATGTGGTAGCAGATGCATTAAGCAGGAAGGCTTGTTCCTTGAATGCTATGCTTAAGGACAAGCTACCCGCCTTGTATGAAGAACTTGAAAGCTTCGGGTTGGAACTGGTTGCACCAGGATTCTTGGCCAACCTCGAAGTTAGGCCTACCTTGATGGATGATATTAAGGAAGCTCAGAAGGGGCACGAGAGTATTGAAGGCATCAAGAGGAAGATCAAGGCGGGCAAAGCCCCAGGATTCTCAGAGGATGAGCAAGGAGTTGTGTGGTTTGGGAATCGCATCTGCGTGCCCAACAAGGTTGAGCTCAAGAATCTGATCTTGCAAGAAGCTCATGACACCCCGTATTCCATCCACCCTGGAGGAACCAAGATGTATCAAGACCTGAAGGAAAGATTTTGGTGGCACGGGATGAAAAGGGAGATTGCCACCTATGTTGCAAAGTGTGACGTATGCCAGAGAGTCAAAGCTGAACATCAGCGACCCGCTGGATTGTTGCAACCCTCAAGGTGCCTGAATGGAAGTGGGACAAAGTCGGGATGGACTTCATCACCGGTTTACCCAGGTCAAGCAAGGGACATGACTCCATATGGGTCATTGTTGACCATTTGACCAAGGTGGCCCACTTCATTCCTGTCAAGACGACCTACAAGGGGAACCAGTTAGCCAGTCTCTACATCAACCGAATCGTGAGCCTTCATGGTGTTCCCAAGGAGATTGTGTCAGATCGAGGAACCCAGTTTACCTCAAGGTTCTGGAAGAAGTTCCAAGAGGCCATGGGGACCAAGTTGTCCTTCAGCACTGCTTTCCACCCACAGACCGGAGGTCAGACAGAACGAGTGAATCAGATACTCGAAGACATGCTCCGAGCCTGTGTCTTAGCATATGGAGCTAGGTGGGAAGACTGCCTCCCTTTCGCCGAGTTCTCTTACAACAATAGTTATCAGTCAAGCCTTCAGATGGCACCATTTGAAGTGTTATACGGACGGAAGTGCCGCACACCCCTCAATTGGTCAGAGACCGGAGAAGGACTTGTCTTTGGGCCTGATATCCTTCATGAAGCAGAAGAGCAAGTCCAGCTTGTCAGAGAGCGTTTGAAGACCGCCAAGTCAAGGCAGAAGAGCTACGCTGACTCACGTCGTAGAGACATGAACTTCCGAGTTGGAGACCATGTCTATCTCCGGGTCACCCCTCTCAAAGGAACCCAGCGCTTCCATGTCAAAGGAAAGCTCGCCCCAAGATACATCGGCCCCTTCAAGATCACTGAACGACGAGGAGAAGTGGCTTACCAGTTGGAACTTCCACCTGAACTATCCGATGTGCACAACGTGTTCCACGTGTCACAACTCCGGAAGTGTCTCCAAGTTCCAGACAAGCCTGATCTTTACAAGGACGTCAATCACCAAGCCATTGACCTTCAGCCTGATTTGACTTACCGTGAGAGGCCCATCTGCATTCTGGATGAGGCTGAGCGACGCACTCGAAGCCGCACCATCAAGTACTTCAAGGTCCAATGGAGCAACCACACTGAAGCAGAAGCAACTTGGGAGCGTGAAGACTACCTTAGATCCGAGTTTCCGTATCTCTTTAAAGCCTAGTTTAGGAATCTCGGGGACGAGATTCTTGTAAGGGGGGTAGGTCTGTCACACCCTGCATTTTGTAACATTTCATTTGCATTATTAAAGCATGAAAATTTGGACCAACAAAAACTTTTGCATTATTTGGCTTTTATTTGGAGTTGGTTTTCTCTCTGTGCTTCTTTTCAAGTGCTCTTTAAAGTCAACTACTCCACCTTCTATATTTCATCTCCTTGCCCCAAACTTCTGCCCAATGACCATGCCATGTGTATAGTGCAATATAGAATTTTCTTACAAAAATAATTTGGCCAAAAAGTATTTTCTAAATTTAGTTTTCCAAAAACCCCTGAATTGAGGTTTGCACTGCAAGTACTTGATTTGGGTTATGAAAAATATTTCAAAAGGTATATTTGAATCCTATTAGATGTAGGACTCCCATAAACCACAAAAATATAATTTTAAAAGTTATTTTACTATTTTATTTAAAAGCTTTTTCTTAAGGCCAGAAATGGTCTTTAATAGGGAAAAATTATTTTATTGTTTTAAAAATATTTGACAAAAATTAGGGAAACTCAGTGGACATATATTTTCCATATATAAGAGTTTCAACACATGGTCATGTTCAAAATATTGGTCAAATCCCTCAAAAACCCTTTCTGGATATTTCAAGCTTTTGAAATATTTACAAAGGAAATATTCTCCAAAAATTCCAAGAGAATTCTATCATCTCACATATGACATACTTGATGATCTTGACAAGTATCATGTCATGGAGAATAGTATAACCCCATGAAATCCCCTCAAAACCATTTCTGTCCATTTTGAAGTTTGAGCAACTTTACATTGCCAAACATGTCCAAATGATCTCAAACTTGGTGCACATGCTCCAATGGTCTAATAATGCAACTAGACCAAATGGCACAGGTTGGAGAAGAGGATATCTTGATCAAAGTGCCTCAAAACCCTCTCTGACCAGAATCAAATTTGAACTACTTTGTACTACAAACTTTTTCTCCATGACCCCAACATTTGTGAGCCTGATCACATGACTAATTAAGGCCACCACACCAAGTGGTGCATCAAGGAGAAGTGATCTACTCAACTGGATCTACACAAATCCATTCCTGCCAATTTTAGGGTTTGCAAAAGTTGCATTGGCAACTTTGTCCAAATAAGCTAAAAATAGGTAGAAGGCCCTAATTATGTGTGGCATCTCACCCTGTGGAGTCTCATGGCCAGTGGAAGTCATTAACTTGCCCAAAACATCATCAAACACCTTCTGGCAGAATTTTGGAATGCAAATTCCAGCCCCTTCCACTAATCTCCTTGAGCCCATCTTTTTACCACAACCCCTCTTCATTCCCCTCTGTCACTTGGATGCTTTCCTGCCCGAGGACGCAATGATGAGGGACGGGGAAACCCCATTTGTCTCCTCTGGACAGCAGCTTCTCCCCTCTTTCTCAGCCTCCTTCTCTCCCCTCGGCTCTCCAGAGCATCCGAGGCCCGTTTCAGCTTTTGCCCACACCCCCTGCAGCCTCCAGACACTAGAGGATGTGCGCGGACGCGGAAAAACCGCGGATGCCGGCCAAAGTCGTGCTCTGGAGCGCCCGGCAGGACACGAACCATTGACGCCGCGCCTCCCGACCACCTCGAGCTTCCCCCGCGCGCCAGTCGATGCCCCTCGACGTCCGCTCCACGCCAGCAGGCCGCCCGCTTGCTCCCGCGCCCTCCTCTCTCTCCTGCAGCTCGCCCCAGAGCGCCGCCCGGCTCGGACAATGCTCGCGCCACTCCTGTGGCCCGCGTGCAGCTCGCCCGCTCCTCCTCTCTCTCCCTGGCACCCTACACCACTCCCACGAACACCCCCGAGCCCTCCATTCCGTCTCTAACGGCCACCCGAGCCGATCCTGCGGGCACCCGTAGGCCACGCCTACGGTGGACCTCGGCCAGCCCATATAAGGCGACCCCGAGCCCCTCTTTCGCTCCCTGTCGCTCCCCCACACTCCAAATCAACCTCCTGTACCACCCATTCATCTCCAGAGCCGCCCGAGCTCGAGATCGAGCTCGAGCTCCGCCGCCTCGGCTCGTCGGCGTTCGTGCGGTACAGGCCTCCTCCGCCTTCGTTTCTTCTCGATCTGGAACCGCGCGGCCACGCTGACCTTTTCCCCTCTCTTACCCACTCTTTTTGCAGCCGGGGACGGCCGGATTCATCGGCGCCCGAAGCACCTCCGCCGCGTGGCTCGTCGCCGGCGAACCAGGCTGCTCCGGCGACCTTCTCCACCACCACCCGAACGGCGACACCGCCCCGAGTCCAACGGTACCACCCGCGCACCTTCCCGTGCTCTGTATCGCCGCCGGCGAGCTCGCCGTTGCCTCTGGCCGGAGGTAGACGACGATGGCCGTGGGGCCAGCCCGTCAGCCTCACGCCCTGACTGGTGGGATCCACCCGTCAGGTTTAAAACGCGCGCGCGCGCACCAGTTCGCCCGTCGGCTGAAGGCGTATTTCGCCTTTACGCCTTCGACGTGGCGGCCCGCGTGGGCTGGTTTCCCCTCTGGGCCTGCTGCCCGTGGCCTCTCTGGCCCAGTGGCACAGCGCCACTTTTCTTTTTCTTTTTCTGTCTCCCTTCCAAAAATTCCACAGGGCAAAATATTCACCCAAATGAAATATCGCCAACTCCTAAAATCTTAGAATAATCCCACCTATTTATTGATATGACTTTCATGCACATCCATTACACTTTTCTGCTCTGTTCAAATTTAAATTCAAATTTCAACAAAAGAACCTATGTTTGAAAATCCACAACTCTGTTTCCCTAACTCCAAATCCAAAACCAAGAATTTTCCCCTTCCTAGTTTTCCTCCTAGTATTTTACAAAAATGAGTTGACATTTTTCTGAGCACTTTGACTTTTCTGTTTTTATTATTATCTTATTTTCCCGTTATTTCCTTGCAACGTTAGATCCCGTATTTGACGAGGTAGCTGGAGAAGAAGGAGGAGAAGGGCCTGAAGACTTTGAAGACCAAGCCAACCAAGGCAAGCAGCCCTTTGACCATGTCTATGAAACCCTTTTTATCCATGTCATATAGCTCTTTATTATTGTTGCATCGGAATCATGATGAGATGGTGAACCACATGGGTTGGTTGCCTCCGTTACTTCCTCGTTGATACTTGCATTGTGCATGGCCCTACCTTCTTATGAGGGTTATGCCGGTGGGAGTAGGTAGGATGCTAAAGTAGATGCTACGCGGAAAGGGACGGGTATGTGCATGATGAAGGAGGCAAAGTATTTCTTTTCTTTTTTAAAGGACTTTTCGAAAACCCCGTCGGGTGCCACTTATGCCCGAGGGAGATGATGAGATGGGTAACCACTTGATGACTAAGTGGTGTACCGAGGAAAGTGTGTGTTGTTTTCGAAAACGGATTGGTCAAAGTTGCGACCGTTATTCCAACCCTACATGCGCAACCACTCTACCCTTATATGGGAAAGGGCATTATTGATTACCTAGGCCGATACTAGCTTGGAGCCCGCATTACTAGTGACGGGGGAGAGTTGGTGCTCTCTCTCGGGACAGGGTCGTGCCAGGTAGGGCGGCCATGACTGTTTTCATAGGGCACCGGACACACTGTTGGTACCCCGTGCCAGAGGTATGTGATAATTATGGGAGCAAGGCTCCAAGAAAGTGTTATGTGAAATGTTGGGCACAGGGGTCACTACCAATCGAGTGGACTCCATGTTAGTGTCGTCTAGGGAAAGGTAGTGATCGGGTGCTTACCCCGGGTACTTGAGGTACCGCGGGTCGTGGATGACACGGAAGTTCCCCGGATCTAGTGGGTAAAGTGTGCAACCTCTGCAGAGTGTAAAACTATTCGAATAGCCGTGTCCACGGTCAAGGACAGTTGGGTAACCGCTCTTGGGCTACGTCCACTTGTTTACAAACCAAGTGTGAGTGATGATGAAAATGACTTGGGTCAAGTCAAGGGGCTTGACATGATTGAGATGGGTTGGTGCCCACTCTATTTATGTTAGATGGATTGGTGCCCACTCTATTGATGTTGATATCTGTAACCTGTTCTCATGGTTACGTGAATTTCTCTTGATGCATGTCTTACTAGCTGTTGAACATGTCATTGCACTCAAAACTAGCTTTCTGCAAAAATGTACCTATATCATGCATTGTTGTATCTTGAACCAAAACATGGGTTGCTTGCGAGTACATTCAAAGTACTCATTGGCTTGCCACTGGTTATTTAATTGACCAGGCATGGAAGAACCGGAGTTCGAAGAAGAGTTCTTTGGAGACGAACATGCGAACTAGGACGTTTCCCAGTCAGAATGTCTGTAGGGTTAAGGCAGATGGCATGGGTTCTACTTATCGACGAAGATTTCCGCTGCTTGTGTTTCATTTGATGTTCATCCCTTAAGGCTTTATCGATGTAAGACTTGACCATAATGGTCATAATTTCTGTAAGACGGTATGTATGGATGTAAGACTCTTGTTATTCAGCTTCTGTGTGTTCAGTGAGCATTGATCTCTGGGATCACTGTACACGTGCATTCGGTGATCATGACTTATGAGTCGGGGTCCCCACAGTTATTGATTGCAACAAAGGCAATGTCACTTTTCATGTTAATAGTAATGAGCATACGGTACACTTTCCAATGAAACAGCCTCAGGTTCATAGCATCAATTCTATTGGAAAAATTCTAACTATATTATTGGAGGTTTTGAATTTCCTCTTCCTACAGTCAAGAAAAAGTATGATATTCTTATTGTTGGGGATGTTCATATCCCCGTTGAGGTAACCTAGTGTTATTCGAAATTTTCCGGTTCCGTGTTAGTCGGAATGAGTTTGTTAACAAGACTTGATCAACCTTGTTAGTGAATTCATTTTGATGATCATGAGATGGATGAAATTAGAAGGCACAACCTTCTGTACCCTCTTTGACTTTCTGTTATTTAGAATAAATAAAGCAAAAATAGTATTATCTGTCTGTTTTCTGAATTATCCGTGCAATAGAAAATATCCCGAAAATAAAAGTGCTCCAAATGCCCTGCAAATTTAGTATGATTTTTTATGGAATATTTGAGGATTTTAGGCACTGAGAACACTACAGGGGGGCAAGCACCTGTCCACGAGGGTGGAGGGCGCGCCCACACCCCCTAGGCGCGCCCCCTATCTCGTGGGCCCACGGTGGCCCCCCTCCACTTATTTCCGCACCCGCACCCACACACTCCATCTTCCTCCCAAAAAATCCCCATCCAGCTCAAGCACGAGTTCTAGCTCATTTTGCTGCGATTTTCGATCTCCTTGCTCAAAGCTCCATTCACAAAACTGCTTTGGGAGATTGCTGCTTGGTATGTGACTCCTGCGTTGGTCCAATTAGTTTTTGTTCCAGTGCTTTATTCATTGCAAATTTTTACTGCATAGGTAACCCTGTTCTTGAGCTTGCATGTCAAATTTTATGAGGTCCCAAGTAATTCTAATGCATGATATAGGCTCTAGGCACTTGTCGGAGTAGTTGCTACCAATCTTTTTTAGTTTGATTCACTTTTATTTTGAAGTTACTAAAAATTTCAGAAATTTTCAGAAAATGATAAGGAGATTTTGAGGGGCTCTTCTAGCCAAGGCTCCAAGGATAAACAAGCTAAAGAGAAGGAAAAGGCCAAGTATAATCTTCCTCGCGTAGTGGAAGTACGGTCGTGTGAATGGCCTTGTGATAATTTCTTAAGAGAAGCCGGGATTTATGAAGACTTTTATTCTTTGGTTGAAAATGTGGGCCTCACTGGCTTCCTCCACGACTGGATCGATCAGTATCTCTTACTCACCAATACTTTCATGCAAAACTTTTACGGAAATGTTAACGCCCACACGTGTGGGCGTTTGCACATCGTCCACACGCCTCCATCACCACTCATTTTGCCACATATGAATATATGACATCAGCAGATTTTTTTTTTGGTTTTCGGCTTAAAAATGTTGTATCTCCTAAATAAAAAAGCGAACTAAAAATCTGTTTTTACCATTAAATCCGTCTCGACGAGATCTTCAAAACTAGACCCCATGTTGATATGTTTCGACGAAATTTTTTTTTGCCAGAAGTTGCCACGATGTTTACACTGCAGTTGCCATAGGGCTTAAACTAAAGTTGCCATGTGGCAATTTTAGTTTGTAGATAATGGCAATTTTAGTATTTTGATGATGGCAACTCTAGTACTTTGACCATGAAAATTATTTTTTGTATGAACCATGGCAATTTTATGTGCATGTATCATGGCAATTTTAGTTTATGGTTCATGGCAAGTCTAGTTTCTTAATTCCCCGTTTTATAAATGTCAAAATTTACTTTTAAATGTAGAAGAAAATAGCTGAAACATATCATGGCAACTTCAGTGTAAACATCATGGCAATTCATATGCAATAGACATGGCAACTTTTAATCCAAAAAAAATTTCATCAAAACATATCAACATGGGATCTAGTTTCGAAGATCTCATCGCGAGGGATTTAATGGTGAAAATGGATTTTCAATCGGATTTTTCGTTTAAGAGATAAAACATTTTAAAAACTGAAAATCCAAAAAGATTCCTGCATGCATGCATGCGATGACGTGGCAATCTGTTTACATTAGAGACGTGTGGTGCGTCTCCCTTCATGCCACACGTGTGGCAGTTAGCGCGACCCAACTTTTATTATCATCCCAAGAATTCACCTCCATGAGTATCATTTCATTCATATGATGAATTCAAGGAAATGTCTTTACGTGATTTTTGCGCAGTATGTAGAATACCCTTTGAGGGCAGCTTAGATGAAGCACATCATAAAGATGTGGATGGTTTTGTTAACACCATTACTGTAGGATATCCGAAGAAGGGTTCCGATGCGAGAATCACTAGCATACACTTTCCTGTTTTACGCTAGTTTGCCATATTTGCTAGTTGATGCTTAATTGGTCATAGAAATAGTGGAAACTTCAGTGTTCCTAATATTATTATTCTGTTCCATGCCTTCTTTGGTGATAACAGTTTTAGTATGGGTGCTGTTATTGCTAAACGGCTAAACCTGAATCGTACAAAGGGCTCCATCTTTGGAGGTATCTATGCTGCACGCCTGGCTAAACATTTCGAGATACCTATTATGCATTATGAGAAAGAGGAGACAATTCTGCCTCTTTCCTTTTTAGATTACAGGAGCATGGTAGCTCATGAGTTTATTGTTGACAACAAAGACAAGATGCTTCTGTATAACCTGAGATTTAATATGAAACACAATGAGATTATTACCCTGCCTGCGCCTATGTTGTTTGATTTGATTGCAGATAATTATCTTGTCTTGCCGGAAGCGGTGTACGCTCATCGAGGCCAGACATCTTCTCCAGAGCCTGAGTCGGAACCTCCACTGGACCCTTATCGTCCATCACCTTATCAGTGGGATCCGGAGGAGATCGCTAGTCACTGGTATCCTGATGACACTCCTCGGTACACCGGGGAGAGTAGTCGCGATCCTTGGCATTAGACCAACTTAGGACAAAAGCATATGCTTGGGGGAGCACGTATTTCTCACCGACTTTACATTCATGTTCACACACTATTCTAATTGTTGGTGCTCATACTCTTTCATTGTATTATCCATGCTAGTTTAATTTATTTTTCTAGCCTTCTTCTTGTGTGTTTGATAAACCTTAAGAAAAACCAAAAAATTAGTTAGTTTAATTTCCATGCTTGTAGTAGTAATTAAAATGAAAACCCAAAAAGATTTCTCGTTCTTCTTTTACTTGTTGGGAGCTTTCCTGTGTAAATAGTTTTACTTTCTTTTCTTACCTTTGGGGGTCAAGAGTAGAAGACCATAATGAAAATGTTTAGTGGCTCTCATATGCATGATTGTTGATTTAACTTAGAGCCCATATTACTTTGTCTTCTCTCTTAAGTTGAATGCTTGCAGATTCCAGCTTAGTCCAATGCACGTGCACTATTATTATTATACACACCGTTCGGTCGTGCAAGTGAAAGGCAATAATGACGATATATGATGGACTGATTGAGATGAGAAAAGCTGGTATGAACTCGACCTCTCTTGCTTTTGTAAATATGATGAGTTCATCATTCCTGATTCAGCCTATTATGAGTAAACATGTTTGCAATGACATTTAGAGATTATAGTTGCTTATGCCATGCTTAATTAGCTAGGAGCTTATAATGATTTACCTTGCGTGCCAACATGCTATTAAAATGGTTATGATGTGGTATGATGGGATGGTATCCTCCTTTGAATGAATTGAGTGACTCGACTTGGCACATGTTAATGCATGTAGTTGAAACAAATCAACTAGCCTTCACGATATTTATGTCCATGGTGGATTATATCCTACTCATGCTGGCAGTTGGTCGCTTCCGAGTCTTTTGTAGCCTTCACCTGTACTAAGCGGGAATACTTCTTGTGCATCCGAACTCCATAAACCCCAAAGTTATTCCATATGAGTCCAACATACCTTCCTATATGTGGTATCTACCTGTCGTTCCAAGTAAATTTGTATGTGCCAAAGTCCAAACCTTCAAATGAAATTCTGTTTTGTATGCTCGAGCAGCTCATGTTTCAACTAGGGTTGTCTGTATCTTCCATGCTAGGTGGGTTATTCTCAAGAGGAGTGGACTCCACTCCTCATTCACGAGAAAATGGCTGGTAACAGGGATGCCCAGTCCCATGATCAAAAAGATCAAAGCAAATCAAAATAATTAAACAAAACTCCCCCAAGGCAGTTGTTAGTTGGAGGCACTCATTGTTTCGAGCAAGCCATGGATTGATGCTTATTGGTGGTGGGGGAGTATAAACTTTTACCATTCTGTTTGGGAACCGCCTATAATGTATGTAACATGGAAGATATCGCCATCTCATAGTTGTTGCGTTGACAGTGAAAGTATCCCGCTCAAAATGTTATTCATCTCTATTTTAAAATCGAGCTCTGGCACCTCTACAAATCCATGTTTCCCTCTACGAAGGGCCTATCTATTTACTTTTATGTTGAGTCATCACCTTCTTATGAAAAAGCACCCGCTGGAGAGCAAACTGTCATTTGCATTCATTACTATTAGTTTATATTGGGTATGACTTGACTGGATCTCTTTTACCATGAATTACAATGTTTAGTCAGTCCTTGATCTTTAAAGGTGCTCTGCATTTATGTTTTGCGGTCTCAGAAAGGGCTAGTGAGATACCATCTTGTTATATCATATTATGATTGTTTTGAGAAAGTGTTGTCATCCGAGATTTATTATTATTGCTCGCTAGCTAATTATGCCATTGACATGAGTAAATATCAGACCTAAGTGTTATTGTGAATATGGTTAGTTCATAATCTTTGCTGAAAACTTGAATGCTGGATTTACATATTTACAACAACAAGAGCAAATAGAGTTTGTAAAAGTTTTTCTTTATCAATTTCAGTTTATCAACTGAATTGCTTGAGGACAAGCAAAGGTTTAAGCTTGGGGGAGTTGATACGTCTCCAACGTATCTACTTTTCCAAACACTTTTGCCCTTGTTTTGGACTCTAATTTGCATGGTTTGAATGAAACTAACCCGAACTGACGTTGTTTTCAGCAGAACTGCCATGGTGTTGTTTATTGTACAGAAAACAAAAGTTCTCGGAATGACCTGAAAATCCACGGAGATAACTTTTGGAAAATATAAAAAATACTAGCGAAAGAATCAAGTCCATTGGGCCCACACCCTGTCCACGAGGGTGGGGGCGCGCCCCCTCCCCCTAGGTGTGCCCCTGTCTTGTGGGCCCCCTGATGCTCCATCGACCTCAACTCCAACTCTATATATTCCGTTTCACGGAGAAAAAATCAGAGACAAAGTTTCATCGCGTTTTATGATACGGAGCCGCCGCCAAGCCCTAATCTCTCTCGGGAGGGCTGATCTGGAGTCTGTTTGGGGCTCCGGAGAGGGGGATTCATCGCCGTCGTCAGCATCAACCATCCTCCATCACCAATTTCATGATGCTCACCGTCGTGCGTGAGTAATTCCATCGTAGGCTTGCTGGACGGTGATGGGTTGGATGAGATTAACCATGTAATCATGTTAGTTTTGTTAGGGTTTCATCCCTAGTATCCACTATGTTATGAGATTGATGTTGCTATGACTTTGCTATGCTTAATGCTTGTCACTAGGGCCCGAGTGTCATGATTTTAGATCTGAACCTATTATGTTTTCATGAATATATGTGAGTTCTTGATCCTATCTTGCAAGTCTATAGTCACCTATTATGTGTTATGATCCGACAACCCCGAAGTGACAATAATCAGGATACTTCTCGGTGATGACCGTAGTTTGAGGAGTTCATGTATTCACTATGTGTTAATGCTTTGGTCCGGTACTCTATTAAAAGGATGCCTTAATATCCCTTAGTTTCCACTAGGACCCCGCTGCCACGGGAGGGTAGGACAAAAGATGTCATGCAAGTTCTTTTCCATAAGTACGTATGACTATATTCGGAATACATGCCTACATTACATTGATGAACTGGAGCTAGTTTTGTGTCACCCTATGTCATAGCTATTACATGAGGAATCGCATCCGATATAATTATCCATCACTGATCCAATGCCTACGAGCTTTTCACATATTGTGATTCACTTATTACTTTTCCGTTGCTACTGTTACAACTACTACAAAACTGCTATCTTTACTTTTGCTACTGTTACCGTTACTATCATACTACTTTGCTACTAAATACTTTGCTACAGATATTAAGTTATCCAGGTGTGGTTGAATTGACAACTCAACTACTAATACTTGAGAATATTCTTTGACTCCCCTTGTGTCGAATCAATAAATTTGGGTTGAATACTCTACCCTCGAAAGCTATTGCGATCCCCTACACTTGTGGGTTATCAGAGTTTCGATTGGATCCTTCAATTTAAAAATAAGTTTGTATGAGTAAATACAGTGATACAAGAGCAAAGCAGTATGCACGATACCAATCATAGTTAAAAAAGGCGAGTGCTTAAGCGCGCCTAGGCTCTAGGCGTTGGCAAAACGCATTGCGCATAACTATGCTTAATCTGTGCATAACTGCGCATAAGCATGCGCTTTGGTCAGTAAAGCAAGGCGGTGGCAAAAAGCACAATTAATGCCTAGCGCTTTTTTGAACTATGATAGCAATGGAATCTTAAATTAGAATAGTTGTTCTTCAGGTTTAGGCACTTGTTCTACATGAATAGAGTATAGTAAGACGCAAGAATATAGTACTTAAAAATAGAAAATGAGCTCATAGACCTTACCACATTCTTGTTTCAGGACCAGTACAAAACAAGGCATTCCCAGTCATCATCCAGTAAATGTGTCTCAGGAGAACGTAAGGGAATTTGATGAGTTTCTTTGCTGGTGAAGTATGTTTTCTTCAGGCAATTCCGATACTGCCACCAAGCATTCTTGAAGATAGCAGAGGTATTAGCATAGGTTACCTCATACTGAGTTTCCAAATCGGTCCTTCTCTATAGAGAAAAATGGGAAAATTTGCTGTATTATAACCATCATGGAGGTAGGATGTATGGGACAAAGCAAAGTAATTTCCATGAATAACATTACTTACATATAACTCCTGGACGAACACCTGCAACTGGCATTTTCCTTCATCTTCAGTATAATATTTCCAAGATGGGAAGATATGCACATACGATTTAACAACATCAAATGCGATAGATGCTAAACTACGACTAGCTGGTTGTGCTTCCTCCATGGGAATAGGTGTACTAACTGGTGAAGTTGGGGTTCGCCGTGGTAGTACTGGCCCTTTGGGGGAGCTGCCTTACTAACTGCTCTTGTTTGGGAGCTCTGTGGTGGAGATGGTGCTGTGTCAACAGGAACTGGGTTACTATCTGCTGGGGTTGGGGTTAGATTGGGTGAAGCCGGTTCTTTGTCCATCGCAGTAGGGGTACAATCTGCGAGAGTTTGGGTCATGTGTGGTAGGGCTGGTTCTCGTGCATGTACAACCGGGGTGCTATCTCCACCAAGAGGTAGCATTGTTTTATTTGAAGACCGTGTTTTTAGTCCGCTAGATACTGGCATCACCCGCTCCAATTCAAATGGCCGATAAACAGGAAACATAGTTGAATGTATAGACATTGTATGAGAGACAGATGCAATAGATAGTGTGGAAAAAAGAGGGCATGAAATAGTTGACATATATATTGTTTAACTAAAATGGATAGCATGACATAATTTCACATATATGATGTCTATCTAAACTGGATAGCATAGCATAACATAATTCAAAGATATGATGAATATCTAAATAGGATCGCATGACATAATTCACCTACATGTTATCTAAGTAATCAGGATCGCATCATTTAATTCACATATGTGATTTATATGCTAAACATAGGGCATTCGATATGATGTCTGAACTAAGAACATGGTGTTGAATATTGTGTATATGATATCTAAACTATGCAATGCAAGACACCATGTGCATGATATGAGCAATATAACTGTGTCAAGTTAGAGCATACACCTCGGTGGGGGAATAGGACTGGTCATCTGTCTCTGAATCCATCTTTGAGGAGCTATCGGGACCCAACAAGAGATCTACTTCGACAGGTAGCACTGTCTGCTCTAAAGGCCTTGTTTTCACTCCAGATTTTTCCATCTCCCACCCAAATGGCTGATTCACAGGAAGAGTAGTTTAATGTACAAACATTGTCGACAAATGGAAATGTAATGAAGAAAAGGATGGGCAAGATATCATTCAAATATATGATGCCTAGTTAAACAGGATGGCATTGCACATTTCACATATATTATGGCTAGATAAAAGACATGAGACAACATAATTCCCATATATGATATAGAAACTAAACAGGTGGTGAGGGAGTCCTGGACTAGGGGGTGTCCGGACAGCCGGACTATCATCGTCCGCTGGACTCCAAGACTACGAAGATACAAGATTGAAGACTCCGTCCCGTGTCCGGATGGGACTTTCCTTGGCGTGGAAGGCAAGTTTGGCAATACGGATATGTAGATCTCCTACCATTGTAACCGACTCTATGTAACCCTAGCCTCCTCCGGTGTCTATATAAACCGGAGGGCTTTAGTCCGTAGGACACAACATACATCATAACAATCATACCATAGGCTAGCTTTAGGGTTTAGCCTCCTTGATCTCGTGGTAGATCCACTCTTGTACTACCCATATCATCAATATTAATCAAGCAGGACGTAGGGTTTTACCTCCATCAAGAGGGCCCAAACCTGGGTAAAACATCGTGTCCCTTGTCTCCTGTTACCATCCGCCTAGACGCACAGTTCGGGACCCCTTACCCGAGATCCGCCGGTTTTGACACCGACATTGGTGCTTTCATTGAGAGTTCCTCTGTGTCGTCACCGATAGGCTCAATGGCATCTTCAATCAACAATGCTGTCCAGGGTGAGACTTTTCTCCCCGGGCAGATCTTCGTATTCGGCGGCTTCGCACTGCGGGCTAATTCACTTGGCCATCTGGAGCAGATCGAAAGCTACGCCCCTGGCCATCAGGTCAGATTCGGAAGCCTAAACTTCACAGCCTACATCCGCGGGGACTTGATCTTCGACGGGCTCGAGCCAAAGCCAAGCGCGCCGCACTGTTGCGATGGGCATGCTCTAGCTCTGCCGCCGAACAGTGCCTTGGTGGACGCACACGGATCCGCTTCGGCCCTTATTCCGGAGCCGATCGCCCAGGTCGAGGACCAATGGATGGACACCACCTCGGGGGCTTCAACTTCCACGGCGATGGAGCCAAACACTAACCTTGTCCCTCGCGAAACTCGTGATTCCGAGGTACCGGACTCCTTGCCGGACTCCGGACCTCCCGTGCCCCTGCCAATCGAATCGGATTGGGCGCCGGTTATGGAATTCACCACCGCGGACATCTTCCAATACTCGCCCTTTGGTGACATCCTAAATTCGCTAAAGCATCTCTCGCTATCGGGAGAGTCCTGGCCGGACTATGGCCAGGATGGTTGGGATACGGACGACGAAGAAATTCAGAGCCCACCCACCACCCACTTTGTAGCCACTGTCGACGATCTTACCGACATGCTAGACTACAACTCCGAAGACATCGACGCTATGGACGACGATGCCGGAGACGAATAGCAACCAGCGCCTACAGGGCACTGGAAGACCACCTCGTCATACGACATATACATGGTGGACACCCCAAAAGACGGGGACGGCGAAGAAGTAGCGGAGGAAGATTCCTTAAAGAAATAGCCCAAGCGTCGGCATCAGCGGCGCCGCTCTAAATCCCGCCACAGCAAGAATGGAGATTCCGGCACAGGAGATAATAATACCCCAGAGAGTGCCGAAGATAATACCCTCCAGCAAGACTCAGCGCAGGAGGACGCAGAAGCAAGCCCGCACGAAAGGGCGGCAGACGAAGAGGTCGAGGATTATAACTATATACCTCCCTCCGAAGACGAGGCAAGCCTCAACGACGACGAATTCGTCGTGCCCGAGGATCCCGGCGAACAAGAGCGTTTTAAACGCAGGCTTATCGCCACGGCAAATAGCCTAAAGAAAAAGCAGCAGCAGCTTCAAGCTGATCAGGACCTGCTGGCCGATCGATGGATCGAGGTCCTCGCGGCCGAAGAGTTTAAACTCGAACACCCCTCCAAAAGCTACCTCAGACGCAAGTTGCTCCCCCGATTAGAGGAGAAAGCATACATACCTTCATCACCAGCGCACGATACGGCCGACCGACCACCCCGTGGTCGCGACAGAGAGGCATCCAGACCCTCCACAAAGACCGTACCCTGGCATCGCTCCAAAAGTACGAAGCCAAGAGGGAACGCGCCAGACTTGCGAGACGTATTGGAGGACAAAGCAAGGCAATCTAGATCCATCTACGGATCACGAGGGCGCCCCATGACCCGCGACGAATACCGTCGCGCCGGATACAATAACCCCGGTCGGGCCGAACACAGCAGATAACGCTCTCTCGAGCTACGTCGTGATATTGCTCAATATAGAGGCGCCGCACACCCGCTATGCTTCACTGACGAAGTAATGGATCATCAAATCCCTGAAGGGTTTAAACCCGTAAACATCGAATCCTACGACGGCACAACAGACCCCGCGGTTTGGATTGAAGATTATCTCCTTCACATCCATATGGCCTGCCGCGACGATCTCCATGCCATCAAGTACCTCCCACTCAAGCTTAAAGGACCAGCTCGGCATTGGCCTAACAGCTTGCCCGCAGAGTCAATTGGGTGTTGGGAAGACCTGGAAGCCGCACTCCTCGACAATTTCCAGGGCACGTATGTGCGGCCACCAGACGCCGATGACCTAAGCCACATAATTCAGCAGCCAGAGGAATCGGCCAGACAATTCTGGACACGGTTCTTGACAAAGAAAAACCAAATCGTCGACTGTCCGGATGCAGAGGCCCTCGCAGCCTTCAAACATAACATCCGCGATGAGTGGCTAGCCCGGCACCTGGGACAGGAAAAGCCGAAATCCATGGCAGCACTCACATCATTAATGACCCGTTTTTGCGCGGGAGAGGATAGCTGGCTAGCTCGCAGCAACAACCTCAATAAAAATTCTGGCAGTCCGGATACTAAGGACCACAACGGTAGGTCACGTCGAAATAAAAACAAACGCCGCATTAATGGCGACGATAAGGAGGATACGGCAGTCAACACCAGATTCCGAGGCTCTAAACCCGGTCAGCGGAAGAAGCCATTCAAAAGAACCACTCCGGGTCCGTCCAACTTGGACCGAATACTCGACCGCTTATGCCAGATACATGGCACCCCCGAAAAGCCAGCCAATCACACCAACAGAAATTGCTAGGTGTTCAAGCAGGCAGGCAAGTTAATTACCGAAAACAATGACAAGGGGCTAAACAGCGACGACGAGGAGGAGACCCGACTGCCGAACAATAGAGGACAGAAGGGTTTCCCCCCACAAGTGCGGACGGTGAACATGATTTACGCAACCCATATACCCAGGAGGGAGAGGAAGCACGCACTAAGGGACGTCTATGCGATGGAGCCAGTCGCCCCGAAGTTCAATCCATGGTCCTCTTGTCTGATCACTTTCGATCGAAGAGACCATCCGACCAGCATATGCCATGGCAGATTCGCCGCATTGGTTTTAGACCCAATCGTCGATGGATTTCACCTCACGAGAGTCCTGATGGACGGCGGTAGTAGCCTGAACCTGCTTTATCTGGATACAGTGCGCAAGATGGGCATAGACCCCTCAAGGATTAAACCTACAAAGACAACCTTTAAAGGTGTCATACCAGGTGTGGAAGCCAATTATACGGGCTCAGTCACACTCGAAGTGGTCTTCGGATCCCCGGATAATTTCCGAAGCGAAGAGTTAATCTTCGATATAGTCCCATTTCGCAGCGGCTATCACGCTCTGCTCGGACGAACCGCGTTTGCAAAGTTCAACGCGGTGCCGCATTATGCATACCTCAAGCTCAAGATGCCAGGTCCTCGTGGAGTCATCACGGTCAACGGAAATACAGAACGCTCCCTCCGAACGGAGGAACATACAACGGCTCTCGTGGCAGAAGTACAGAGCAGCCTTTTAAGGCAATTTTCGAGTCCGGCCTTTAAACGGCCGGATACAGCAAAACGCGCCCGAAGCAATACCAACCAAGACAACCTGGCACGATCAGAGCACGCGTAGCAATGCGTCCCTAACCCCCGCCCTCGCATGATTGTAAGAACAACTCTTCGCGTACATCATTACGCTTTGGAGATACCATGGGCGCAGGGGAAGGGGCATGATCACAATGGACCCAGAGTGTGGCTCGACCACACCAGGGGCTCGCAAGTGCGCCACCATTTTTTATTATTATTTTCCTTCTTTGTATACACAGGACTTCGTTAACCAGAGGCCCTGTCCGGCGGTGAACCTGCCGAACTCACGATGCAACAGCCAGGGAAGAAAGAAGGCTGCGATGAACACTCAGGTGGTCTCAATTACGAGTATTAAATTCAATTATATACACCAAGTCCGCAGCTCATCCCTAGACGGGGACATGTTTAATTAGTCCAAATCCCTTGCTTACCGCACTATTTGTATCAGTCCGCACTCATAGCAGACTTCCTTTAATAAACAATGCAGCACTTTTCGACTGCAATTACATTACTCTTTATATATATATGTTCATTACAAGACATCTTGCACCCGTATATTTTGGTACGGTCTAATACACCAGGGGCTTATGTTCCCCACATTATGGTGTGATAAGTCCGAACACTTTCATAAGTGCGGCACCCCGAACTTATAGCATTATATGAATCGGCTCCGAATCATGTCTTGGGTCAATAGTTGGGTTTGCCCGGCTCCCACGTTTTGGTGCCTTACGTTCCGTTCTGTCGGCTAAGGTGGCACTGGGAGAACCATTGCGATTGCGCCCCGGTTGAGCCGGGCGAGCGCCTCAGTGGAGAAAGCTAAAATTGACCGGCATGATAAGGCGAGTGACTGGTCGTTGTTCGAGAGGTCTTTTCGAGTCCTTAAAGACTCACGCCGCTTCGAGCGAAGTTCCGGATACACGTCCGACGAAGGCGTGGATAGCGCCCCGGATTCGGTCTTCCGAATACTAGGGGCTTCGCCGAAATTTAAAATTATAGAATTCTATGGCTAAGTGAGAGTGTTCAAGCATTATAGGTCCGGTTGCCTTGTTCGTTGTGTTGAGCGCCTCCCTAGATGGACCCAAAAATGGGAACAAGAGTGCTCAAGTTTATCCCGAACACCCCAGCACTCGCGGCTCGGGGGCTGAAGCCAACGACTTGCCATCTCTCAGATTTTATAAACGGCCGCACAGAAGGTAATATTTTAAATGAAACAAGCGTTGCTTAATGCGCATATGAACAAAGTTTTCAGCGCACAGGATAATACATAGCGAGTTTACTCAAAAATTACATCTCTGGGGCATTCATCCGCAATATTGCGGGCTCCCTTCAGGACAGTTTTATAATACATTTCGGGCGTACGATACTCCTTGCCCGGTGGCGGCGGGTCAGTGAGAAGCTTCTCCGCATCCAGCCTGCCCCAGTGCACCTTTGTGCGGGCAAGGGCCCGACGAGCACCTTCAATACAGGCGGAGCGCTTGATGACCTCCACCTAGGGGCACGCATCCACCAGCTGCCGCACGTAGAATGCGGCGGCATCGGACACACTACGAGGCAGATCTGCAAACGCCCCTGGAGAGCTCCGAATGCGGGTAAGTGTCAGGTAGTTTACATTAACATGCTTGCTTTGCATGAAAAATGCCTTACCTGCCGCTATCTTCTTTACATCTTCAACCTCCTGAAGGGCCTTACGGGCCTTGGCCTTGGCGGACTTGGCACTTTCGAGAGCCGAGGCAAGCTTGGACTCTCGAGTCTTGGAGTCACGCTCCAAGCTCTCATGCTTCTCCATGAGAGCCTGGAGCTCTTGCCGTACTTCCGCCACCTGTGCCTCCTGCTTTTCTCGCTCTGCCCGTTCCGCGGCCGCACTGCGTTCGGTCGCGGACACAGCCTCCTTCAGGGCTGCCACCTCATTCGTGGCCCCTGCAATACCCATATTATCCTTGTTAATTTTATTGCAACCAAAATCCTTTTCTGTAAGGTAACTATTCAAAGTGGTGTTACTCACCTTCTTTGTCCTCGAGCTGCTTCTTAGCATGGCCGTGCTCTTGCTCGGACCGCTCGAGATCCTGCTTCAACACACAGACCTCCGCAGGCAGTGCGGCAGAGGTCAGCAGCGCAGCCTGCAAACCCATATTGACATATTTTAAGCAACCCTGCGTATATCTTCTTAGATCCTCAGTCCGGCTTTTCTTTCCGAACACCGAACTGAGCATCAGGGGCTACTGTCTAGGCGGTATTACATTACATAATCATAACTTCTTACCTCAAAGCCTGTTAGAAGGCTGCTGCAGGCTTCGGTCAGCCTACTCTTGGCGAGCTGAACCTTCTGAATCACCGCACTCATGATAGTGCGGTGTTCTTCCTCGATGGAAGCGCCTTTAAGTGCCTCCAACAAGTTGTTCGGCGCCCCCGGTTGGACGGAGGCCACCGGTGTCACAGTCTTGCCCTTCTTTCGAAGGGGGCGCCTGCCGGACTCTGGAACCGCTGTAGGTTCCGATGTAGAGTCCGGCGCGAAGTCCGGGAGGCTGCGTGGCGGCGCCTCCGGACCCTCCTCCTGATGGGTCCCTCTCTGGGATCCCACCTCGGCGTCCTCATCGGCGCGGGGGGTAGAGGCAGTCAGAAGTGAATCCACATCCGACGGGGCCAACGACCCGCTCGATGAAGTGGGGAGATCATCATCGGCCGGACTGCGGACAGTATGCGGCATTAGTAGGACACTATGTGACACGAAAGAAATTGCATATCAGGATCCGAATACTTACGATCTCGCTGGAGGCCTGGCCCTTGAGGGCCACTCCTCCTCGCCAACATTGGCATTGGCGGAGCTGTCCGGGGGGATAGTTCTCCCCCTCTTGGACCCTGGGAAGCCTTTCTCTTCCTCTCTCCCTCCTCCGGGAGAGAGTCTTCTTCCTCCTCCTCGTCTTCGGGGGAGGAGTCCGCCTCGTCGTCGGACGCTTGATTACGGGAACTCTTTCGAGTCCCCGTGGCCACCTTCTTGGCCTTCTTCTCCGGCACCACGTGCGGTGCCGGAACCAGTAGCCCTGCTAGACGGGCGTTCACTGGGTCTTCTGGCATGGGAGCCGGACAAATGAGCTGCTCGGCCTTCTCCATCCATTCCTGGCAAAGGAAAAGAAAGATTGTAACCCTCTTAGAATCAATCTGTTTACCACAAGTGTCCCGTAAAGGGGTTGAATCACTTACCTCCTCAGCTGGATGCTGCGAGCGAAATCCGCGATCTTCTGTCACGGACGCGGGGGCTTCGGCGCCCTTAAACAGCACCCTCCAGGCGCCTTCGTACATCGTGTCGAAGAGCCCGCTTAGCGCCTGGTGCTGTTCCGGATTGAACTCCCACAGATTGAATGCCCGTTCTTGGCATGGGAGAATCCGGCGGATGAGCATGACTTGGACCACGTCGACGAGCCTGATCTTATTGCTCACCAGCTTCTGGATACAGGCTCGGAGTCCCGTCAGCTCCTTCGGATTGCCCCACAACAAGCCCTTCTCTTTCCAGGAGGTGAGCTGCATGGGGATGCCAGATCTGAACTCGGGGGCCGCCGCCCACGTGGGTTCGCGTGGCTCGCTGATGTAGAACCACCCCGATTGCCACCCCTTAACGGAGTTCACGAAGGCCCCTTGGAGCCAAAGGACGTTGGGCAACTTGCCCAACATGGCGCCTCCGCATTCCGCTTGCGTGCCCTTTACAACCTTCGGCTTGACGTTGAAGGTCTTGAGCCACAGGCCGAAGTGGGACCGGATGCAGAGGAAGGCCTCGCACACGACGATAAACGCCGAGATGTTGAGGATGAAGTTCGGCGCCAGATCGTGGAAATCCAGGCCGTAATAGAACATGAGCCCCCGGACGAAAGGGTGCAGTGGAAAGCCTAGTCCGCGGAGGAAGTGGGGAAGGAAGACGACCCTCTCATGGGGCCCAGGGGTAGGGATCAGCTGCCCCTTGTCGGGCAGCCGATGCGCGATATCGCCGGAAAGGTATCCGGCGCTGCGCAGATTGGTGATGTGCTCCTCCTTGATGGTGGAGGCCAACCATTTGCCTCCCGCTCCAGACATGATCGGAGAAGGTCGAGGCGAGATGAGCTAGCTTGGGCGTTGGAGCTTGAGTGCGTGGAGACGGATAAGCAAAGGAGGAAGAAGGCGTAGGTGAGAAGGTAAATCCTTATCCCTTATATATAGGCGGACGAAGACTATGCGTCCCCCACCGGCCTGGTAAAACTCGCTTATCTCCCAAGTGCCACCATCAATGGCGCGGTTGGGTTACCCACATTCGTATTGATGAGAATCCCGGAATAAGGGGAACACGATCTCTGCTTCGACAAGACGTGCCAAGGAAACCGCTTCGCTAAACGTGCTGAGGTGGTATAATAAAAAATGATTCAAGTAAAGGCCTGGTAGCGGTCTGATGTCATGCCGCAAAATACGTCAGCAGATTGGATTTATGTGCATTATTCTCTCTATGGTGGAATGTGGAATTTATTTTGCAGATCCGGACACTATCCTGGGGTTCATGATCTTCTCTGGATTATTCAAGGGAGGAACCCGCCTTGCAATGCCGAACATTATGCGCGCCGGACTTATCGTCATTGAAGCCTGGTTCAGGGGCTACTGAGGGAGTCCTGGACTAGGGGGTGTCCGGACAGCCGGACTATCATCGTCCGCCGGACTCCAAGACTACGAAGATACAAGATTGAAGACTCCGTCCCGTGTCCGGATGGGACTTTCCTTGGCGTGGAAGGCAAGTTTGGCAATACGGATATGTAGATCTCCTACCATTGTAACTGACTCTATGTAACCCTAGCCTCCTCGGGAGTCTATATAAACCGGAGGGCTTTAGTCCGTAGGACACAACATACATCATAACAATCATACCATAGGCTAGCTTTAGGGTTTAGCCTCCTTGATCTTGTGGTAGATCCACTCTTGTACTACCCATATCATCAATATTAATCAAGTAGGACGTAGGGTTTTACCTCCATCAAGAGGGCCTGAACCTGGGTAAAACATCGTGTCCCTTGTCTCCTATTACCATCCGCCTAGACGCACAGTTCGGGACCCCCTACCTGAGATCCGCCGGTTTTGACACCAACAGGTGGCATTACAGAACATGTCTAAACTAAGTAGATGACATATATGATGTCAAAAGTAGGCACTGCAAGGCAACATATGCAAGGTAGAGCAAACACCTTGGGGGTGAATAGGAGTGGTCAGTGGCATCTGAATCCGCCTCAGAACAGATATCTTCCTCTGGATTACAATCTAGAGAGGGGTGGGGAGGGTTTGCCATTGAACCCACCATGGAGCAATGTCTGCATGACATTGTATTGCCGCGCAAAACTCTTCTCTTTTTTTCTACATGTTCAGCATGACTATGTACAATATCTTGTGGACCCGTGTACTCCTCAGGTTCATCTTCTGAGTCAATGATGGTGATGCCGTTGCGGTGGGTGCCGGCAGCCGGGAAGGAGATCTGAGGCGGCGAAAGACGGTCAAGAGTCGTGATGTCTGGTTTGGTGGATGCTTCTGTCGATGAAGCAGCTCAGGTGAGGTGGACGACATCGCGGCAGGAGCAGGACAAACCACACAAAGTTCCCTTCGACACCTACCTGTAACTGAAGTAGTTCTGTAATGGCTCATTTGGCTTGCATGATTCTAAAAACACAAGGATAGTAAAAACACCGAAATAGGATAGGAATGCACATGGTAAACAGAGCATTTGTAAACAGAGGATTTCTATAAACTTCGGTGTTTGGTTTACAGGAATTGGAAGAGCAGAGGAATGCAAATAAACATGGACAAAATAAAGTGAAACCATATGAAAGCATGTACAGTTAGAATGTTATTCTTCCACTAATGCACTTGGTCTTGTTTTCATGCATAGGATTTTCAAAAGTAAGTCCAGGTGGATGTTTTTTTTGAGGAACTGAGACAATGGGAGAGGCTCCCACTGTTATATATTAATTATCATAACATATTTTCAGAGTGTAGTCACATCATGTACATTGCACCCATCCCACTTTGTGGTGGTGGGGGTAGAGGAATAAGGGTTCTGCTAATCAAAGGGTAGGGAGTCTAAAAGAAAGAAGATAAAGTCTTTCTTATTTTCTTTACCTCTATACTGTAGAAGGCTAAAATCGTCTTTGAATCTGTTCAACCAGGATTTATATGAGGGTTGAATATTCCTGAACATCTTCTTATTCCTCTCTTTCCATATGCTCCAGGAAGCTTGCAGGATAATTTCCATGAAGAGTGGCTGATTCCAGGTAGTTTTAGCTTGTTCTAACCAGGATAATCGGGTGGCTTGGGGGCCAGGGTCCAAACCAAAAGTGGCCCAACAGCTTCTACTAAATGGGCACGTGAGGATCATGTGATCAATGTCTTCTTCTTTTTGTCCACACAGTAGGCAATTAAGGTTGGTACCGATGTTGTAATGTCTTCTCTTCAACATGTTTCTTGTGTTTAATCTATCCGAAAGCACAAACCAGCCAAAGACTTTGATTTTGGTAGTGAATTTTGATTTCCATAACCACTGGTATGTTTTGTGGGCCCTCATATCTCTGAAGCAGAAATTGTAGTATTTTCTTGCTGAGAACTCTCTGCTCCCCCAAGTGTAAGACCAGACATCCTTTGTGTGTTGATTGTTGTCAAATGTTATATGGGCCATGAGTCCTTGCATATCTCTCCAGGTGGATGTTTTGCTTCATTCCTTTCAACAAAATGCATGAATAATTGAATAGTAGAGTGCCAGTGGAAAATTCCCTATTACTATGTTTTCCCGTTGAACCAAAATAGCCCTAATGGATCGGCATGAATGTATAGTAATAAGTGATGCAACAAGTGTACAACCTCTTTGCCGTAGCCGTGTCGACCTCAGCATCATTGGGTTGGTTGCTGAAGCAGTTGAGGCAGAGGTGGCTGTCGGAGGTGTGGAGGAAGATGTGAGGAATCTGTAGACGGCATCCAGGGCACTGCTCTATTGTGTTGGATCGTTCTGTTGTTGGAGCAGCTCCGGTGAGCCGTAAGACGTCAAGGCTGAAGCAGCACAAGACAGACATCGTCAATCTCAAGTGGGATTCTAATAGCATCTCCACTAGATGATGTAAAATAGATGTAAAATTTACATCACCAAAAACCACCTGACTACAACAGATGAGGTAAAAACTGTTGACTCTGAACTTAACTATCGAAACTGAAATTTACTGTGGAATCTGAATGTTACTGTCGAAACTGAACGCAATGGTAGCAGAGAGGCACTTGACATGTAGTTTAGGGAGGGCCTGCAGTTCATCTTCAACCTGCACCCCCCTGAGCCGCCAGCCACCACCGGCCGAACCGCCGGCCCCAGCGCCGCCTCGCCGCCCCAAAACAACTTCCCACCGCCGGTCCGCCGCCGCCCCGCCGCCCTGGCCAGCCCTCTAGGCCCCCCGCCCCCACCCTGAACCCTAAGATAGATAGTGGGGTACCTCTTCAGCGAGCCCCCGTCCCCGCTGCGGGTGGTTCTTCCTTAACTCCGGCGAGCCCCCCCCCCTAAAAATCGACTGACCCAAAAGTCGATTCAGTCAACTGAAGTGTAGCTAAATGGAGCAGAGGAGCAACACGAGCGAGGGGAAGAGCAGCAGTAGCAATGCAAGCGAGCGAGTGAGAGCCGGAGCAGCAGCACCTGGGCAAGCGAGCAATCGAGCGAGAGCCGGAGCAGCAGCAGCAGCGCGAGCGACCGAGCGAGAGCCGGAGCAGCAGCAGCAGATCCGGCTGGTATGGACGCCACCGCCGAAGGGGCCTCGCAGTGGGGGAGAGCTGCCCTGGAGATGTCGCCGCGGCGCCGACTTCAAGGTAGCCGCTCCATGGGGGTGCGGGATGGAGCACCGTCGGCGCCGGAAGGTCGAGTTAAGGAGAAGGTACGATGCGATGAGTGTACAACCTCTTTGGTGGCGCCGAGTAGGCCTCGGCTTTGTCCGAGGAGTCGGTGAGGATGCTGCGATTCCGGTGGAGTAGGTTAAGGCGGTGCTGTGGGGATGGAGCAGCCGTGATAGACGAGGCGATCGTTGGAGCAACTCCTTGGAGGTGGAGGACGGGGCAGCTGAACCGGCGGGACGACGAGATGGGCGATGGACCCTCATCCGGGGAGGTGGACGAGGGATGTCGAGGTGTTGCGGTGGATGACATCGTTGGGGAAGAGGCTCCGGCTGGGCAGCGGTGGGGTGGCGGACGGAGGAGGGTGGGGTTTCGCGGCTGGAGCGGAGAGGTTATGGCGGCCTGGGATTTCGAATGGCAAAAAGGGGGCAATGGGAGGGGGTGAACCATGACTTGGGGACGCGCTTGTCCAAAATGTTGGGTGTGTTACAAAAGTACCCCCCACCGATTTGAACTAGCGGCCCTTTCGGCTCAGGGTTAGAAGGGGGATTTTGCGTGTCGGGATTTGGCAGCTGGAGGGAGTTTTCCCACGCGTTGTAATTTCGGGATAGAAAGGCGCGGGTTGTAAAGGCGCCAGTTTTGGGAGCACGATATCTGAATTTTTGGGATATAACAAGGCGCGGGTTGAATTTTAGGGACAAGCCTAACGTGTAGTAATATTGTACTTGTACGTACCAAATCAATTCGCACTTCCCTCAACCAAAAAGAAAACGAAAAAATAAAACTATTCACACCACACAAAGAGAGAGCCTTGCCCCGTTTTACTATACAAATGCTATTGAAAGCTACTCCCTCCTTCCATCTATATAGGGCCTAATGCGTTTTTTGATGCTAACTTTGACCAAATATTAGAGCAATAATATATGACATGCAACTTACACAAAGCACACCATTAAATTTGTCTGTGAAAGGTTCTTTCAATGATATAATTTTCACATTGTGCATGTCATGTACTATTAATCTTGTCAATAGTCAAAGGCGGTCTTAAAAAACTCATTACGCCCTATATAGATGGAAGGAGGGAGTATGAATCCATGTTATGTCCAATTAAATTTTTTTGCTTGCTGTATAATTACCGCTGCAATTTTTTGCTTGCTGTATAATTAAATTTTTTTGCTTGTTGTATAATTTTTTTGCTTGCTTGCTGTATAATTAGGCCCTATATAGACATTTTTTGCTTGCTGTATAATTAAATTTTTTTGCTTGCTGTATAATTTTTTTGCTTGCATGTAACCTACTCATACCAACATTTTAGTGCATTCCAAATGTCTATATTACCGCTGCAATTCGAACTAAATTTGAATTTGTTTCTCTATTTCAATAAGAATCTACAATCATGATTGTTGCCAACTTCAACCATCATTTGTGTATTACCTTAATAACACACCACATGATTACTATAGAGATAGATATGAACTATGTGTACTACATGAACTCGAATTCTATTTTTTTGAATACACTTGATGTTGATTCCAAATAATAGTACATTTGATGTACTAACTATATATTCATAATCTAAAGCATGTTCCATACGTACACCGTGTTTATCACACAAAGTATAGTGCCTCGCCCCCTACATTATGACAAGTATTTAGACCTGAGCTGCAAAAGCCACACATTAGCCCAAATTATAATCAATGTTCTATGTATTATACGTAGTACTAGCAAGATGCCCATGCATTCCATAGAACATCAACATGATCAAGGGGAGGCCTAATTTGCAAATATGGAGAGGGGTGTGGGTATCTTTTTTCAAAATTGCCATAGTTTCCTTCCTATCCGCCAGATATAAATCGAATGGCCTATATTGCAGGATGGCAGGCACACCATCATCAACAACTCCGTTTTTTATAAGAGTAGAGATAAAATATATTAGATGTAGTATAACATGTTCATAACCACACCATGTGTATCACCGTTATATATATTCACACATGCGTCGGTTTGAAACACTATGATAAATTCTTCAAATATCCAAATTTGCTTTTTATAATGAAGTATGATCTCTATTCGTCTTTTATACCCACACAATCCTCTTATCTTTGTAGCTAGCGCTAACTTTCTCTTGTGCATGCACACCCCCGCGTCCCTCTCACCCTCCCTCGGCATTCTCTAGCTCCATCGCGCAAATTCGTCTTTTCACTTTAAGGTCGTTCACCCATGGTGTGAGTAGGCCCCCCAGCTCCTTCTTTACGGCACACATCGATTGATATGCCTCTCTAGCCAGGTGTGCCTAGCACAAACACAAGCTCCCCTCTTCTCTTATCACCGTGCCTCACTCCCACCACTCTTTTCATCGATCTCATACTCGCACACTCCTTCCCCCTCGATGTAGTATGCCTCTCGTACCACCTCCTGGATGCATCCCTCTCTCTCTATCCTTCTCCCCGTGCCTCATTTGCTTCTAACACACACATGCATGTATACCGATCGATCTCCCGACATATACCTAGATCGACTTTAACTGTTCCCCCCATCGATTGACGTACCTCACAAGTTATGTCTCTCCTTTCTCTAACAAAGGGCGATTGATCTTCATATGTAGTTACGTCTGCTTACCACAGCCATATCGTCCCCCCTCATCATTCGTGCATGCCTCCTGACCCGTCTCTCACACGCACGTGCACAGACAAGCAGCCATCTCCTCTCTTATTGATATTGTGGGCATGCACGAATATCGATGACGAGGAAGAGACCCGGCCGCCGAACAATAGAGGACAGAAGGGTTTCCCCCCACAAGTGCGGACGGTGAACATGATATACGCAACCCACATACCCAAAAGGGAGTGGAAGTGTGCACTCAGGAACGTATACGCGATGGAGCCAGTCGCCCCAAAGTTCAACCCATGGTCCTCCTGCCCGATCACTTTTGATCGAAGGGACCACCCCACCAGCATCCACCATGGCGGGTTCACTGCATTGGTCCTAGACCCAATCATTGATGGATTTCACCTCACTAGAGTCCTCATGGACGGCGGCAGCAGCGTGAACCTGCTTTATCAGGATACAGTGCAGAAAATGGGTATAGATCCCTCAAGGATTAAACCCATAAAGACAACCTTTAAAGGCGTCATACCAGGTGTAGAAGCCAGCTGTACAGGCTCGGTTACACTCGAAGTGGTCTTCGGATCCCCGGATAATTTCCGAAGCGAGGAGTTAATCTTCGACATAGTCCCATTCCGCAGTGGCTATTACGCCCTGCTCGGATGAACCGCATTTGCAAAATTTAATGCGGTGCCACACTACGCATATCTCAAGCTCAAGATGCCAGGCCCTCGCGGAGTCATCACGGTAAATGGAAACACCGAACGCTCTCTTTGAACGGAGGAGCACACAGCGGCCCTGGCGGCGGAAGTACATAGCAGCCTCTCAAGGAAACTCTCCAATCCGGGTGTTAAACGTCTGGACAACGTCAAGCGCGCCTGCAGCAACCTACAATAGAGCTGGCTGGCACGATCCGAGCAAGCATAGCAGTGCGGCCCCAACCCCAGCCTCGCCAAATGGTGCTATCGGTACCACGTGTACATAATTACGCTTTGAAAGTACCATGGGCATAAGGGGAGGGGCACAACTACGGCACGCCCAGAATGCGGCTCAACCGCACTTAGGGGCTCCCTACTCTGTCGTTTCCTTTTCTTTTTATATACTTTCAGGACCCAACTATTCGGAAGGCCTATCCGGCAATACACTCGCCGAACACACGATGCAACAGCCAGGGAGAGAACAAGCCGCGTCAAATGTCCAGGTGTTCTCTATAATGAGCTAAATACCTGTTTTACTTAAATTCACGCAGCTTGCCCCTAGAGGGGGACATGTCAAATAATCCCATCCCTTGCTTATCGCACTATTTGTATCATTCTGCTTTCATAGCAGCTATTTTTAATAAACAATACATAGCTCTTATCTATTATTGTATTCATCTATTTTTATACAAATATGTTCAGTCATGACATTATGCAACCGTACACTTTGGTACGGCCAATACACCATGGGCTTAAGCACCCCATAATATGGTGTGAGAAGACCGAACACTCTCATGAGTGCGGCACCCCGAACTTATAACACTATATGCATCAGCTCCGAATCATGTCTTGGGTCAATAGTTGGGTTTGCCCGGCTCCCATGTTTTGGTACCTTACGTTCCGCATTGTTGGCTAAGGTAGCGCTGGGAGAACTACTGCGATTGTGCCCCAGTTGAGCTGGGTTAACACCTCAGTAGAGAAAGCTAAAACTGACTGTCATGATAGTGCGAGAGACCGGTCGCTGTTCGCGAGGTTTTTTCGAGTCCTTAAAGACTTATGCCGCTTAGAGCGAGGATCCGGATTTATTTGGCCAAGGCGTGGATAGCGCCCTGAACTCGGTCTTCCGAATACTAGGGGCTTCACCAAAATTTAAAATTATAGAATTCTATGGCTAAGTGAGAGTGTTCAAGCATTATAA
This sequence comes from Triticum aestivum, assembly GCF_018294505.1. Classification (NCBI taxonomy): domain Eukaryota; kingdom Viridiplantae; phylum Streptophyta; class Magnoliopsida; order Poales; family Poaceae; genus Triticum; species Triticum aestivum. The sequence goes on along the minus strand of NC_057801.1, from coordinate 259,181,745 downwards.
GTCCGGTTGGCCTCGTTCGTTGTGTTGAGCGCCTCCCTAGATGGACCCAAAATGGGAACAAGAGCGCTCAAGTTTATCCGGAACACCCCAACACTCGTGGCATGGGGGCTGAAGCCGACGACTTGCCATCTCTCAGATTTGATAAACGGCCGCACAGAAGGTAATATTTTAAATTAACAAGCGTTGCTTAGCGCATATGAACAAAGTTTTCAGGGCACAGGATAACAACATGCGAGTCTACTCAAAAAGTACATCTTTGGAGCACTCACCCGCAATAATGCGGGCACCCTTCAGGACACCCTTATAATACATCTCGGGCGTACGATACTCCTTGCCCGGCGGTGGCGCGTCCGTCACAAGCTTCTCAGCGTCCATCTGCCCCAGTGTACTTTAGCACGGGCAAGGGCCCGACGGGCACCTTCAATGCAGGCGGAGTGCTTGATGACTTCAACCCATGGACAAGCGTCCACCAGCCGCCGCACCAGACCGAAGTAGCTCCCAGGCATCGCTTCCTTAGGCCACAGCCGAACTATGAGGCCCTTCATGGCCTGTTCAGCCACCTTGTGGAGCTCGACCAGCTGCTTCAGCTGGTTGCTAAGGGGCACCGGATGTCCGGCCTCAGCATACTGAGACCAGAATACCTTCTCCATCGAGCTTCCTTCCTCGGCCCGGTAGAATGCGGCAGCATCGGACACACTGCAAGGCAGATCTGCGAAAGCTCCTGGAGAGCTCCGGATTCAGGTAAGTAACTAGTAATTCACTTTCACGTGCTTGCTTTGCATGAAGAAGGCCTTACCCGCTGCTATCTTCTTTATCGCCTCAGTTTCCTGGAGGGCTTTTTGGGCTTCGGCCTTGGCGGCTTTGGCACTCTCAAGAGCCGAGGCGAGCTCGGACTCTCGAGTCTTCGAGTCATGCTCCAAGCCCTTGTGTTTTTCCACGAGAGCCTGGAGCTCTTGCCGCATCTCTGCCACCCGCGCCTCTTGCTTCTCTCGCTCGGTGCGCTCCAAGGCTGCACTGCTTTCAGCCTTGGACACCGCCTCCTTCAGGGTCGCCACCTCGTTCGTGGCCCCTGCAATACCCATGTTATTCTTGTCATTTTTTGCAACCAAATCCTTTTCTATAAGGTACTACTTTCATAAGGTATTACTTACCTTCCTTGTCCTCGAGCTGCTTCTTGGCAAGGCCGAGCTCGTTCTCGGACCGCTCGAGGCTCTGCTTCAATGCATTGACCTCCGCAGTTAGTACAGCAAAGGTCAGCAGCGCAGCCTGCATTCCCATATTGACATATTTATGTTAGACTCCTACGTATATATTTTTCGATCCTCAGCTAGGCTTTTCTTTCCGAACGCCAAACTGAGCATCAGGGGCTACTATCTATGTGGTAACATTTTTATATGTTTTGAATACATACCTCAAAGCCTGTTAACATGCTTGTACAGGCTTCTGTCAGCCCGCTCTTGGCGGACTGAACTTTCTGGATCACCGCACTCATGATAGTGCGGTGCTCCTCGTCGATGGAGGCGCCGTTAAGCGCCTCCAGCAAATTATCCGGTGCCTCCGGTTGGACGGAGGCCACCAGCGTTGCAGTCTCGCCCTTCTCACGAAGGGGCCGCCCGCCGGACTTCGGAACCACTGCAGGTTCTGGTATGGAGTCCGACATAGGGCCGGACTTGGAACCCTCAGGGGTTCCGCCCTCTTTTCGCCCAAAGTCCGGAAGGTCGCCTTGCGGCGCCTCCAGGACCACCTCCTCCTGGCTGGGCCCCTTCCGGGACCCCACCTTGGCGTTGTCTACGTCTCGGGGGGAGGAGGTCGTCGGAAGTGAAGTACTATTCACATCCGACGAACCCAGGGACCCGCTCGATGCAGCGGGGAGATCGTCCTTGGGCGGGCTACAGGGTTGTATTCAGCGTAAGAAGACACTATGCGACAAAAGAAAAATCATGAGTTATTATGGAATCCGGACACCTACGATCTCGCCAGGGGCTTGGCCCTCGAGGGCCACTCCTCTTCGCCGTCGTCGGCGTTGGTGGAGTAGTCTGGAGGAAGGGTCCTTCCCTTTTTCGACCCTCTGGCCTCCCCAATTGGGGAGTCCTTCCTTTTCTTCTCTCCCCCCGTTGGGGGAGAAGCCTCTTTCTTTTCCTCCTCGTCTTCACGGCAGGAGTCCGCCTCGGAGTCATCGGACGATGAGTCTGATAACACCTGACGACTGGAACTCTTTCGGGTTCCCGTGGCCGTTTTCTTGGCCTTCTTCTCTAGCACCATGTGAGGTGTCGGAACCAGCAGCCCCGTCAATCGGGCACCCGTTGGGTCTTCTGGTAAGGGAGCCAGACAGTTAACCTGCCCGGACTTCTTCAGCCAGTCCTGTCAAAGGTGAGGGAGTTTAGATCCCGCATAGTGTCAAACTATGAAAAAGCGTCCTGTAAAGGGTAAAATAGCTTACCTTGTCGGCTTTACACCGCGAGCTGAATCTGCGATCTTCGGTAGTGGATGCGGGAGCCTCGGCACCCTTGGAAAGCACCCTCCAGGCGTCTTCGTACGTAGTGTCGAAGAGCCCGCTCAAGGTCTGTGCTGTGCCAGATCGAACTCCCACAAATTGAAGTCCCGCTGTTGGCAGGGAGAATCCGGCGGATGGAAGCATGACCTGGATTACGTTGACAAGCTTGAGCTTCTTGTTCACCAGGGTTTGGGAACGGAACAGGATTGTAGTCCGGTCAGCTCTTCCGAATCACCCCAAAGCAGGCCCTTCTCTTTCCAGGAAGTGAGCCACATGGGGATGCCAGATCTGAATTCGGGGGCCGCTGCCATTCAGGGTCACGTGGCTCGGTGATGTAGAACCACCCCGATTGCCACCCTTTGATGGTTTCCACGAAAGGCGTCCTCGAGCCAAGTGACGTTGGGCATCTTGCCCACCATGGCGCCTCCGCACTCCGCTTGGCTGCCCTTCACAACCTTCGGCTTGACATTAAGGTCTTTAGCCACAAGCCGAAGTGGGGCTGATGCAGAGGAAAGGCCTCGCACACGACGATAAAGAAGGAAATATGCCCTAGAGGCAATAATAAAGTTATTATTTATTTCCTTATATCATGATAAATGTTTATTATTCATGCTAGAATTGTATTAACCGGAAACATAATACATGTGTGAATACATAGACAAACAGAGTGTCACTAGTATGCCTCTACTTGACTAGCTCGTTAATCAAAGATGGTTATGTTTCCTGACCATGAACAATGAGTTGTTATTTGATTAACGAGGTCACATCATTAGTTGAATGATCTGATTGACATGACCCATTCCATTAGCTTAGCACCTGATCGTTTAGTATGTTGCTATTGCTTTCTTCATGACTTATACATGTTCCTATGACTATGAGATTATGCAACTCCCGTTTGCCGGAGGAACACTTTGGGTGCTACCAAACGTCACAACGTAACTGGGTGATTATAAAGGAGCATTACAGGTGTCTCCAAAGGTAGATGTTGGGTTGGCGTATTTCAAGATTAGGATTTGTCACTCCGATTGTCGGAGAGGTATCTCTGGGCCCTCTCGGTAATGCACATCACATAAGCCTTGCAAGCACTGCAACTAATATGTTAGTTGTGAGATGATGTATTACGGAACGAGTAAAGAGACTTGCCGGTAACGAGATTGAACTAGGTATTGGATACCGACGATCAAATCTCGGGCAAGTAACATACCGATGACAAAGGGAACAACGTATGTTGTTATGCGGTCTGACCGATAAAGATCTTCGTAGAATATGTAGGAGCCAATATGGGCATCCAGGTCCCGCTATTGGTTATTGACCAGAGACGTGTCTCGGTCATGTCTACATTGTTCTCGAACCCGTAGGGTCCGCACGCTTAAGGTTACGATGACAGTTATATTATGAGTTTATGCATTTTGATGTACCGAAGGTTGTTCGGAGTCCCGGATGTGATCACGGACATGACGAGGAGTCTCGAAATGGTCGAGACATAAAGATTGATATATTGGAAGTCTATGTTTGGACATCGGAAGTGTTCCGGGTGAAATCGGGATTTTACCGGGTTACCGGGAGGTTACCGGAACCCCCCGGGAGCCATATGGGCCATCATGGGCCTTAGTGGAAAGGAGAAAGGGGCAGCCCAAGGGGGCTGCGCGCCTCCCCCCTTCCCCTAGTCCTATTAGGACTAGGAGAGGTGGCCGGCCACCCCTCTCCCTCTTTCCCCCTTGGGAATCCTAGTTGGAATAGGATTGGAGGGGGAGTCCTACTCCCGGTAGGAGTAGGACTCCTCCTGCGCCACCTCCCTCCTGGCCGGCGCCTCCTCCCCCCTTGGCTCCTTTATATACGGAGGCAGGGGCACCTCTAAACACACAAGTTGACACAAGTTGATCCACGTGATCGATTCCTTAGCCGTGTGCGGTGCCCCCTGCCACCATATTCCTCGATAATACTGTAGCGGAGTTTAGGCGAAGCCCTGCTGCTGTAGTTCATCAAGATCGTCACCACGCCGTCGTGCTGACGGAACTCTTCCCCGACACTTTGCTGGATCGGAGTCCGGGGATCGTCATCGAGCTGAACGTGTGCTCGAACTCGGAGGTGCCGTAGTTTCGGTGCTTGATCGGTTGGATCGTGAAGACGTACGACTACTTCCTCTACGTCGTGTCATCGCTTCCGCAGTCGGTCTGCGTAGGGTACGTAGGCAATACTCTTCCCCTCGTTGCTATGCATCACATGATCTTGCGTGTGCGTAGGAAATTTTTGAAATTACTACGAAACCCAACAGTGGTATTAGAGCCTAGGTTATTGATGTTGATGTTATATGCACGAGTAGAACACAAGTAAGTTGTGGACGATACAAGTCATACTGCCTACCAGCATGTCATACTTTGGTTCGGCGGTATTGTTGGACGAGACGACCCGGACCAACCTTACGCGTACGCTTACGCGAGACCGGTTCCCTCGACGTGCTTTGCACAGAGATGGCTTGCGGGCGACTGCCTCTCCAACTTTAGTTGAACCAAGTATGGCTACGCCCGGTCCTTGTGAAGGTTAAAACGGAGTCTATTTGACAAACTATCATTGTGGTTTTGATGCGTAGGTGAGATTGGTTCTTACTTAAGCCCGTAGCAGCCACGTAAAACATGCAACAACAAAGTAGAGGACGTCTAACATGTTTTTGCAGGGCATGTTGTGATGTGATATGGTCAAGGCATGATGCTGAATTTTATTGTATGAAATGATCATGTTTTGTAACCAAGTTATCGGCAACTGGCAGGAGCCATATGGTTGTCGCTTTATTGTATGCAATGCAATCGCGATGTAATGCTTTACTTTATTACTAAACGGTAGTGATAGTCGTGGAAGCATAAGATTGGCGAGACGACAACGATGCTACGATGGAGATCAAGGTGTCGCGCCGGTGACGATGGTGATCATGACGGTGCTTCGGAGATGGAGATCACAAGCACAAGATGATGATGGCCATATCATATCACTTATATTGATTGCATGTGATGTTTATCTTTTTATGCATCTTATCTTGCTTTGATTGACGGTAGCATTATAAGATGATCTCTCACTAAATTATCAAGAAGTGTTCTCCCTGAGTATGCACCGTTGCCAAAGTTCGTCGTGCCCAGACACCACGTGATGATCGGGTGTGATAAGCTCTACGTCCATCTACAACGGGTGCAAGCCAGTTTTGCACACGCAGAATACTCAGGTTAAACTTGACGAGCCTAGCATATGCAGATATGGCCTCGGAACACGGAGACCGAAAGGTCGAGCGTGAATCATATAGTAGATATGATCAACATAACGATGTTCACCATTGAAAACTACTCCATCTCACGTGATGATCGGTTATGGTTTAGTTGATTTGGATCACGTGATCACTTAGAGGATTAGAGGGATGTCTATCTAAGTGGGAGTTCTTTAGTAATATGATTAATTGAACTTAAATTTATCATGAACTTAGTCCTGGTAGTATTTTGCAAATTATGTTGTAGATCAATAGCTTGCGTTGTTGCTCTCATATGTTTATTTTGATATGTTCCTAGAGAATATTGTGTTGAAAAATGTTAGTAGCAATGATGCGGATTCGATCCGTGATCTGAGGTTAATCCTCATTGCTGCACAGAAGTATTATGTCCTTAATGCACCGCTAGGTGACAGACCTATTGCAGGAGCAGATGCAGAAGTTATGAACGTCTGGCTAGCTTAATATGATGACTACTTGATAGTTTAGTGCACCATGCTTAACGGCTTAGAATCGGGACTTCAAAGACGTTTTGAACGTCATGGACCATATGAGATGTTCCAGGAAATTGAAGTTAATATTTCAAGCAATTACCCGAGTTGAGAGATATGAAGTCTCCAACAAGTTCTATAGCTAAAAGATGGAGGAGAATCGCTCAACTAGTGAGCATGTGCTCAGATTGTCTGGGTACTTCAATCGCTTGAATCAAGTGGGAGTTAATCTTCCAGATAAGATAGTGATTGACAGAATTCTCTAGTCACCATCACCAAGTTAGTAGAACTTCGTGATGAACTATAGTATGCAAGGGATGATGAAAATGATTCCCGAGCTCTTCGTGATGTTGAAATCAACGAAGGTAGAAATCAAGAAAGAGCATCAATTGATGTTGACAAGATCACTAGTTTCAAGAAAAGGGCAAAGGGAAAGAAAGGGGAACTTCAAGTAGATTGACAAGCAAGTTGTCACTCCCACGAAGAAGCCCAAAGCTGAACCAAAGCCTGAAACTGAGTGCTTACACTGCAAAGGAAATGGTCACTGGAAGCGGAACTACCCTAAATATTTGGTGGATAAGAAGGATGGCAAAGTGAAAAAGGGTATATTTGATATACAGGTGTTTGATGTGTGCTTTACTAGTGTTTATAGCAACCCCTCGGTATTTGGTACTGGTTCAGTTGCTAAGAGTAGTAACTTGAAACGGGAGTTGCAGAATAAACAGAAACTAGTTAAGGGTGAAGTGATGATGTGTGTTGAAAGTAGTTTCAAGATTGATATGATCATCATCGCACACTCCCTATTCTTTCGGGATTAGTGTTGAACCTAAATAAATGTTATTTGGTGTTTGCGTTGAGCATGAATATGATTTGATCATGTTTATTGCAATACGGTTATTCATTTAAGTAAGAGAATAAACTGTTGTTCTATTTACATGAATAAAACCTTATATGGTTACACACCCAATGAAAAATGGTTCATTGGATCTCGATCATAGTGATACACATATTCATAATATTGATGCCAAAAGATGCAAAGTTAATAATGATAGTGCAACTTATTTGTGGCACTGCCGATTGGGTCATGTCGGTGTAAAGCGCATGAAGAAACTCCATAAAGATGGATTTTCGGAATCACTTGGTTATGAATCATTTGATGCTTGCGAGCCGTGCCTTTTGGGCAAGATGACTAAAACTCCGTTCTTCGGAACAATGGAACGAGTTACTGACTTGTTGGAAATAATACATACCGATGTATGCGATCCAATGAGTGATGTTGCTCGTGGCAAGCATCGTTGTTTTCTGACCTTCACAAGATGATTTGAGCAGATATGGGTATATCTACTTGATGAAACATAAGTCTGAAATAGTTGAAAGGTTCAAAGAATTTCAGAGTGAAGTGGAAAAATCATCGTAACAAGGAAAATAAAGTTTCTGCGATCTGATCGCGGAGACAAATATTTGAGTTACGAGTTTGGTCTTCAATTAAAACAATGTGGAATAGTTTCATAGCTCACGCCACCTGGAACACCACATCGTTATGGTGTGTCCGAACGTCGTAACCGCACTTTATTTGATATGGTGCGATCTATGATATCTCTTTACCACTATCGTTTTGGGGTTATGCATTAGAGACAGCTGCATTCACGTTTTAAAATAGGGCACCATCTAAATCCGTTGAGACGACACTGTATGAACTATGGTTTAGCAGTAAACCTAAGCTGTTGTTTATTAAAGTTTGGGGCTGCGATGCTTATGTGAAAAAGTTTCATCCTGATAAGCTCGAACCCAAATCGGAGAAGTGCGTCTTCATAGAATACCCAAAGGAAACTGTTGGGTACACCTTCTATCACAGATCCGAAGGCAAAACATTCGTTGCTAAGAATGGATCATTTCTAGAGAAGGAGTTTCTCTCGAAAGAAGTGAGTGGGAGGAAAGTAGAACTTGACGAGGTAACTGTACCTGCTCCCTTACTGGAGAGTAGTTCATCACAGAAAACTGTTTCAGTGACACCTACACCGGTTAGTGAGGAAGCCAATGATAATGATCATGAAACTTCAGATCAAGATACTACTGAACCACGTAGATCAACCAGAGTAAGATCCGCGCCATAGTGGTACGGAAATCCTGTTCTGGAAGTCATGCTACTAGATCATGATGAACCTACGAACTATGAAGAAGCGATGGTGAGCCCAGATTCCGCAAAGTGGCTTGAAGCCATGAAATCTGAGATGGGATCCATGTATGAGAACAAAGTATGGACTTTGGTTGACTTGCCCGATGATCGGCGAGCAATTGAGAATAAATGGGTCTTTAAGAAGAAGACTGACGCTGATGGTAATGTTACTGTCTACAAAGCTCGACTTGTCGCAAAAGGTTTTCGACAAGTTCAAGGGATTGACTACGATGAGACCTTCTCACCCGTATCGATGCTTAAAAGTCTGTCCGAATCATGTTAGCAATTGCCGCATTTTATGATTATGAAATTTGGCAGATGGATGTCAAAACTGCATTCCTGAATGGATTTCTGGAAGAAGAGTTGTATATGATGCAACCGGAAGGTTTTGTCGATCCAAAGGGAGCTAACAAAGTGTGCAAGCTCCAGCGATCCATTTATGGACTGGTGCAAGAATCTCGGAGTTGGAATATACGCTTTGATAAGTTGATCAAAGCATATAGTTATTGTACAGACTTACAGTGAAGCCTGTATTTACAAGAAAGTGAGTGGGAGCACTACAACATTTCTGATAAGTATATGTGAATGACATATTGTTGATCGGAAATAATGTAGAATTATTCTGCAAAGCATGAAAGGATACTTGAATAAAAGTTTTTCAAAGAAAGACCTTGGTGAAGCTGCTTACACATTGAGCATCAAGATCTATATAGATAGATGAAGACGCTTGATAAGATTTTTTCAATGAATACATACCTTGATAAATTTTTGAAATAGTTCAAAATGGAACAGTCAAAGAAGGAGTTCTTGCCTGTGTTGCAAGGTGTTAAGTTGAGTAAGACTCAAAGCCCGACCACGGCAGAAAATAGAAAGAGAATGAAAGTCATTCCCTATGCCTCAGTCATAGGTTCTATAAAGTATGCCATGCTGTATACCAGATCTATTGTATGCCATACCACTGAGTTTGGCAAGGGAGTACAATAGTGATCTAGGAGTAGATCACTGGAGAGCGGTCAAAATTGTCCTTAGTGGAATAAGGATATGTTTCTCGATTATGGAAAAAGGTTCGTCGTAAAAGGTTACGCCGATGCAAGTTTGACACTAATCTAGATGACTCTAAGTCTTGATCTAGATACATATTGAAAGTGGGAGCAATTAGCTAGAGTAGCTCCGTGCAGAGCATTGTAGACATAGAATTCGCAAAATACTTACGGATCTGTATATGACATACCCGTTGACTAAGATTCTCTCACAAGCAAAACATGATCACACCTTAGTACTCCTTGGGTGTTAATCACATAGCGATGTGAACTAGATTACTGAATCTAGTAAACCCTTTGGGTGTTGGTCACATAGCGATGTGAACTATGGGTGTTAATCACATGGTGATGTGAACTATTGCTGTTAAATCACATGGCGATGTGAACTAGATTATTGACTCTAGTGCAAGTGGGAGACTGAAGGAAATATGCCCTAGAGGCAATAATAAAGTTATTATTTATTTCCTTATATCATGATAAATGTTTATTATTCATGCTAGAATTGTATTAACCGGAAACATAATACATGTGTGAATACATAGACAAACAGAGTGTCACTAGTATGCCTCTACTTGACTAGCTCGTTAATCAAAGATGGTTATGTTTCCTGACCATGAACAATGAGTTGTTATTTGATTAACGAGGTCACATCATTAGTTGAATGATCTGATTGACATGACCCATTCCATTAGCTTAGCACCTGATCGTTTAGTATGTTGCTATTGCTTTCTTCATGACTTATACATGTTCCTATGACTATGAGATTATGCAACTCCCGTTTGCCGGAGGAACACTTTGGGTGCTACCAAACATCACAACGTAACTGGGTGATTATAAAGGAGCATTACAGGTGTCTCCAAAGGTAGATGTTGGGTTGGCGTATTTCAAGATTAGGATTTGTCACTCCGATTGTCGGAGAGGTATCTCTGGGCCCTCTCGGTAATGCACATCACATAAGCCTTGCAAGCACTGCAACTAATATGTTAGTTGTGAGATGATGTATTACGGAACGAGTAAAGAGACTTGCCGGTAACGAGATTGAACTAGGTATTGGATACCGACGATCAAATCTCGGGCAAGTAACATACCGATGACAAAGGGAACAACGTATGTTGTTATGCGGTCTGACCGATAAAGATCTTCGTAGAATATGTAGGAGCCAATATGGGCATCCAGGTCCCGCTATTGGTTATTGACCAGAGACGTGTCTCGGTCATGTCTACATTGTTCTCGAACCCGTAGGGTCCGCACGCTTAAGGTTTCGATGGCAGTTATATTATGAGTTTATGAGTTTTGATGTACCGAAGGTTGTTCGGAGTCCCGGATGTGATCACGGACATGACGAGGAGTCTCGAAATGGTCGATACATAAAGATTGATATATTGGAAGTCTATGTTTGGACATCGGAAGTGTTCCGGGTGAAATCGGGATTTTACCGGGTTACCGGGAGGTTACCGGAACCCCCCGGGAGCCATATGGGCCATCATGGGCCTTAGTGGAAAGGAAAAAGGGGCAGCCAAGGGGGCTGCGCGCCTCCCCCCTTCCCCTAGTCCTATTAGGACTAGGAGAGGTGGCCGGCCACCCCTCTCCCTCTTTCCCCCTTGGGAATCCTAGTTGGAATAGTATTGGGGGGGGGGGAGTCCTACTCCCGGTAGGAGTAGGACTCCTCCTGCGCCTCTCCCTCTTGGCCGGCGCACCCTCCCCCCTTGGCTCCTTTATATACGGAGGCAGGGGCACCTCTTAACACACAAGTTGACACAAGTTGATCCACGTGATCTATTCCTTAGCCGTGTGCGGTGCCCCCTGCCACCATATACCTCGATAATACTGTAGCGGAGTTTAGGCGAAGCCCTGCTGTTGTAGTTCATCAAGATCGTCACCACGCCGTCGTGCTGACGGAACTCTTCCCCGACACTTTGCTGGATCGGAGTCCGGGGATCGTCATCGAGCTGAACATGTGCTCGAACTCGGAGGTGCCGTAGTTTCGGTGCTTGATCGGTTGGATCGTGAAGACGTACGACTACTTCCTCTACGTCGTGTCATCGCTTCCGCAGTCGGTCTGCGTAGGGTACGTAGACAATACTCTTCACCTCGTTGCTATGCATCACATGATCTTGCGTGTGCGTAGGAAATTTTTTGAAATTACTACGAAACCCAACAAGTAGAACATGAGCCCCCGGACAAAGGGGTGGAGTGGGAAGCCCAGTCCGTGGAGGAAATGGGGAAGGAATACCACCCTCTCATGGGGCCCGGGGGTGGGGATGAGCTGCCCCTTGTCGGGGAGCCAGTGCGCGATGTCGCTGGACAAATATCCGGCGCTGCGCAGCTTCTTGATGTGCCCCTACGTAATGGAGGAGGCCATCCACTTGCCTCCCGCTCCGGACATGGTAGGAGAAGGTTGAGGTGAGATGTGCGGACCTAGGCGCTGGAGCTCGAGTGCGCGGAGATGGATAAGCAAAGGAGGAAAAAGGCGTAGGTAAAAAGGTGGATCCTTATCCCCTTATATATGGGCGGACGAAACTATGCGTCCCCACCAGCTAGGTAAAACTCGCTTATCTCCCAAGCATCACAATCAATGGCGTGGTTGGGTTACCCACGTCCGTATTGATGGGAATCCCGGAATAAGGGGAACACGATCTCTGCTTCGACAAGACGTGCGAAGGAAACCGCTTCGCTAAACGCACCGAGCTGGTATAATAAAAATGATTCAAATAAGGGCTTGGCCGTGGTGTGACATCACGCCACAAAAATACGTCAGCAGATTGAACTTGTGTAAATATTATTCTCTCTACGGTGGTATGTGGAATTTATTTTGCAGAGCCGGACACTATCCTGGTGTTCACGATCTTCTATGAATTATTCGGAGGAGGAACCCGCCTTGCAATGCCGAAGACAATATGCGTGCCGGACTCGTCGTCATTGAAGCCTGGTTCAGGGGATACTGAGGGAGTCCTGGACTAGGGGGTGTCCGTATAGCCGAACTATCATCATTGGCCGGACTCCAAGACTATGAAGATACAAGATTGAAGACTTCGTCCCGTGTCCGGAGGGGACTTTCCTTGGCATGGAAGGCAAGCTTGGCAATACGGATATGTAGATCTCCTACCATTGTAACTGACTCTGTGTAACCCTAGCCCTCTCCGGTGTCTATATAAACCGAAGGGTTTTAGTCCATAGGACGAAGAACAATCATACCATAGGCTAGCTTCTAGGGTTTAGCCTCCTTGATCTCGTGGTAGATCTACTCTTGTACTACCCATATCATCAATATCAATCAAGCAGGAGTAGGGTTTTACCTCCTTCGAGAGGGCCCGAACCTGGGTAAAAACATCATGTCCCTTGTCTCCTGTTACCATCCGCCTAGACGCATAGTTCGGGACCCCCTACCCGAGATCCGCCGGTTTTGACACCGACACCCTCCGTTTGTCTAGCAAGCCTATCCCACCATTTGTTAGAAGCAACTCCACTACCACCCCCTCCAACACTCTAGCTCTGTCTCTCTCCCAACCTTATTCCTCTCCTACACATATGCATGGATGCCGATCGATCTCCCTTAATACATGAGGTAGATCGATCTCCTTAATACATGAGGTAGGCCTCTCTCCTCCTCCACACATATACCAGCCATTGTACCTCTATAGTTATTTAGGCCTCCCTCTCCCCCCACCACACATCAATAGTCGAGTGATGTAGGTAGGTATCCATGCCATAGAGACAAACTGCACATGTCCCCTCTAATGTTCCAGTAGGCCAGCCACTCTATATCTTTGACGTGGGCACACACAAATTTGCCCACACAAATTCAATGGCACTCTTTATCGATCGCGCGCGCACACACACACACACATCATCCCTCTCTTCGATTCTATGGATACCTCAAGCCGATGATACCTCCACTCTCTTCTCGTGGATCGCCCCCTATATATATATCATATATCCAGGACTCTATTTCACACACATTGCATATGTTACATTTTTTGATTGACCCCCCCCCCAAAAAAAACTCTCACGAACCCACACACTATATCTCTCTAGGTTTGTATCTCTCTTACACAACCCCACGTAGGTGGTGTACGTATACAAGAAGAGAATAGGTGCACCATGCACGTACTCACGCTTCATGCCCAGCCACACCCGCGTGGGTACACGGTGGAGCTCATTTCTTTACGAAATGGCAGCCCACACGCTAATTTGAACGCATGTAGTGGATGTTTACCTAGGGAGGTCGTGTACCACACGTGCACGAAACAAAGTTCGACTTGATGCATTGGCGCGTGATACATCTCCAATGTATCTATAATTTTTGATTGTTCCATGCTATTATATTACCCCTTTTGGATGTTTATGGGCTTTATTTTACACATTTATATCATTTTTCGGACTAACCTACTAACTGGAGGCCCAGCCCATATTGCTGTTTTTTTGCCTATTTCAGTATTTCGAAGAAAAGGAATATCAAACGGAGTCCAAATGGAATGAAACCTTCGGGAGCGTGATTTTTGGAACAAACATGATCCAAAGAGCTTGGAATGCAAGTAAAGAAGCTTCCGAGGGACCCACGAGATAGGGGGCCGTGCCCCCCCCTATAGGGCGCGCCCCCTGTCTCGTGGGCCCCTCGGGCGGCCACCGACGTACTTCTTCCTCCTATATATACCTACGTACCCAGAAAACATCCAGGAGCACCACGAAACACAATTTCCACCGTCGTAACCTTCTGTATCCGCGAGGTCCCATCTTGGAGCCTTCGCTGGCACTCTGCCGGAGGGGGAATCAACCACGGAGGGCCTCTACATCAACATCCTTGCCCCTCTTATGAGTTGTGAGTAGTTTACCACAGACCTACGGGTCCATAGTTATTAGCTAGATGCCTTCTTCTCTCTTTTTGGATCTCAATACAATGTTCTCCCCCTCTCTTGTGGAGATCTATTCGATGTAAACTCTTTTTGCGGTGTGTTTGTCGAGATCCGATGAATTGTGAGTTTATGATCAAGTTTATCTATGAATAATATTTGAATCTTCTCTGAATTCTTTTATGTATGATTGAGTTATCTTTGAAAGTCTCTTCAAATTATCAGTTTGGTTTGGCCTACTAGATTGGTCTTTCTTGCCATGGGAGAAGTGCTTAGCTTTGGGTTCAATCTTGCGGTGTTCTTATCCAGTGACAGAAAGGGTTGCAAGACACGTATTGTATTGTTGCCATCGAGGATAACAATATGGGGTTTATATCATATTACATGCGTTTATCCCTCTACATCATGTCATCTTGCTTAATGCGTTACTCTGTTCTTATGAACTTAATACTCTAGATGCAGGCAGGAGTCGGTCGATGTGTGGAGTAATAGTAGTAGATGCAGGCAGGAGTCGGTCTACTTGTTATGGACGTGATGCCTATATACATGATCATGCCTAGATAATCTCAAAACTATGCGCTTTTCTATCAATTGCTCGACAGTAATTTGTTCACCCACCGTAATACTTATGATATCTCGAGAGAAGCCTCTAGTGAAACCTATGGCCCCTGGGTCTATCTCTTATCATATTTGCTTTCAATCTACCTTTATTTGCATCTTTACTTTTTGCATCTATATTATAAAATACCAAAAATATATTTATCTTATCATACTATCTTTATTAGATCTCACTTTCGCAAGTGGCCGTGAAGGGATTGACAACCCCTTTATTGCGTTGGTTGCGAGTTCTCAGTTTGTTTGTGTAGGTGCGTGGGACTTTTGAGGAGCCTCCTACTGGATTGATACCTTGGTTCTCAAAACTGAGGGAAATACTTATGCTACACTTTGCTGCATCACCCTCTCCTCTTCGAGGAAAACCAATGCAAGCTCAAGATGTAGCAAGAAGGATTTCTGGCGCCGTTGCTGGGGAGGTCTTCGCTCAAGTCAAGACATACCAAGTACCCATCACAAACCCATCTCCGTCGCATTTACATTATTTTCCATTTGCCTCTCGTTTTCCTCTCCCCCCACTTCACCCTTGCCGTTTTATTCGCCCTCTCTTTCCCAATCTCCTCCTCTCTTTCCGCTTGCCTTTTTCTGTTTGCTTGTGTGTTGGATTACTTGTTTCCATAGCGCAAGATAATACCAAATTGTGTGACTTCTCGAATAACAATAATAATGATTTCCTTAGTACTCCGATTGCTCCTCTTAATGATGTTGAGTCTTGTGAAATCAATACTGCTTTGCTGAATCTTGTTATGAAAGATCAATTTGCCGACCTTCCTAGTGAAGATGCCGCTACTCATCTAAACAATTTTGTTGATTTGTGTGATATGCAAAAGAAGAAAGATACGGATAACGATATGTCAAATTGGAGTTATTTCCGTTTTCACTTAGAGATAGTGCTAAAGTTTGGTTTTCGTCTTTGCCTAAAAATAGTATTGATTCTTGGAACAAGTGCAAAGATGCCTTTATCTCTAAGTATTTTCCTCCCGCTAAGATCATCACTCTTAGGAACGATATTATGAATTTTAAACAACTTGATCATGAGCATGTTGCCCAATCTTGGGAAAGAATGAAATTGATGTTTCGCAATTGCCCTACTCATGGTTTGAATTTATGGATGATCATACAAAAAATTTATGCCAGTTTGAACTTTGCTTCTAGAAATCTCTTAGATTCGGCCGCGGGAGGCACCTTTATGGAAATCACGTTAGGAGATGCTACAAAATTGCTTGATAATATTATGGCTAATTATTCTCATTCGCACACCGAAAGATCTTCTAGTAAAAAAGTGCATGCTATAGAAGAAATTAATGTTTTGAGTGGAAAGATGGATGAACTTATGAAGATGTTTGCTACTAAAAATACTCCTATTGATCCCAATGATATGCCTTTGTCTTCCTTGATTGAGAATAATAATGAATCTATGGATGTGAATTTTGTTGGTAGGAATAGTTTTGGAAACAATGCTTATAGAGGAAATTTTAATGCTAGACCGTTCCCTAGTAATCCCTCTAATAATTATGGAAATTCCTACAATAATTCTTATGTTAATTTTAATAAGATGCCCTCTGATTTTGAGAATAGTGTGAAAGAATTTATGATTTATCAAAAGAATTTTAATCCTTTGCTTGAAGAAAAATTGGTCAAAGTTGGTGATTTGGCTAGGAACGTTGATAGAATTTCGCTTGATGTTAATTCTCTTAAACTTCGATCTTCTTCTCCTAAGCATGATATCAATGAGTCTCTCAAAGTAATGAGAATTTCCATTGACGAGTGCAAGGAAAGAACTGCTAGATTGCATGCTAAAAATGAAACCTTTATAAAAGTGTGTTCTTCTAGTCTTCATGAAAATAATGATGAGGATCTTAAAGTTATTGATGCGTCTCCGATTAGATCTATGTTTTGCAATATGAATTTTGATGATTATGGGAGTGATGATGAATCCACTTTGCCTAGAAGGCGTCCCAAAAATTCGGGGTCTTTAGATCTTGATGCTAAATTTGGTAAAAGAGAGATTGGAGAATCCTCAACTTCTAATAATATTGAACCTACTATCTCAGATTTCAAGGAATTTGATTATGATAATTGCTCTTTAAAAGGTTGTATTTCCTTGTTGCAATCCGTTGTTAATTCTCCTCATGCTTATAGTCAAAACAAAGCTTTTACCAAACATATTGTTGATGCCTTGATGCAATCTTATGATGAAAAACTTAATTTGGTAGTTTCTATACCTAGAAAACTTAATGATGAGTGGGAACCTACTATAAAGATTAGAATTAAAGATTATGAGTGTTTTGCTTTGTGTGATTTGGGTGGTAGTGTTTCCACGATTCCAAAAACTTTATGTGATATTCTAGATTTCCAAGATCTTGATGATTGCTCTTTAAATTTGCACCTTGCGGATTCCACCATTAAAAAGCCTATGGGAAGGATCAATGATGTTCTTATTGTTGAAAATAGAAATTTGGTGCCCGTAGATTTTATCGTTCTTGATATAGATTGCAATCTTTCTTGCCATATTATTCTTGGTAGACCTTTCCTTAGAACGGTTGGTGCGATTATTGATATGAAGGAAGGGAATATTAGATTCCAATTTCCACTAAAGAAAGGCATGGAGCACTTTCCAAGAAAGAAAGTAAAATTACCTTATGAATCTATCATGTGTGCTACTTATGAATTTAGTGCCAAAGATAGCACTCGCTAGATCTATCTTTGTTTTTATGCCTAGCTAGGGTCGTTAAACAATAGCGCTAGTTGGGAGGCAACCCAATTTTCTTTATGTTTTTTGTTTTTGCTCCTGTTTAGTAATAAATCTTGCATCTACATTCTGGTTAGATGTGTTTTTATCTTTTAATTAGTGTTTGTGCCAAGTAGAACCTATAGGATAACCTACGATGATAGTTGATTTGATTCTGCTGAAAAACAGAAACTTTGCACGCACGAATATAATTTTGTTAAATCTCAGGAACATGATTTTGTGTTGATTCTTTTTGCAGATGTTCAATAAACAAATTGTCCAGGACTTCCTATTTTTGTAGGAGTTTTAGAGTTCCAGAAGTTTGCGTTAGTTACAGATTGCTACAGACTGTTCTGTTTTTGGCAGATTCTGTTTTTCGTGTGTTGTTTGCTTATTTCAATTCATCTATGGCTAGTAATTTAGTCTATGGACCATAAATAAGTTGGAATACATTAGGTTTAACACCAAAATAAATAAATAATGAGTTCATTGCAGTACCTTATGTGGTGGTTTTGTTTTCTTTCACTAACGGAGCTTATAAGATTACCTATTGAGTTTTGTGTTGTGAAGTTTTCAAATTTTGGGTAAAGCTTTTATGGACTATGGAATAAGGAGTGGCAAGAGCCTAAGCTTGGGGATGCCCATGACACCCCAAGATATTCAAGGATAGCCAAAAGCTTAAGCTTGGGGATGCCCTGGGAAGGCATCCCCTCTTTCGTCTTCGTTCATTGGTAACTTTACTTGGAGCTATATTTTTATTCGCTCCATGATATGTGTTTTGCTTGGAGCGTCGTGTATTATATTAGTATTTGCTTTTTAGTTTACCACAATCATCCTTGCTGTACACACCTTTTTGGAGAATCCTATTGGATTAGAATTTGCTAGAATACTCTATGTGCTTCACTTATATCTTTTGAGCTTGATAGTTTTTGCTCTAGTGCTTCACTTATATATTTTAGAGTACGGTGTTGTCTTAATTTTGAAGAAATTGCTAGTCTCTCATGCTTCACTTATATTATTTTGAGAGTCTTTTAGAATAGTGATACGTCTCCAACGTATCTATAATTTTTGATTGCTCCATGCTACTTTATCTATTGTTTTAGGCAATATTGGTCTTTACTATCCACTTTTATATTATTTTTGGGACTAACCTATTAACCGGAGGCCCAGCCCAGATTTGCTGTTTTATGCCTATTTCAGTGTTTCGAGGAAAAGGAATATCATACGGAGTCAAAATGGAACGAAATCAACTGGAGAAGTTCTTTTTGGAAGGAAAGCAACCCAGGGAACTTCGAGTGCACGTCAGGGGAGATACGGGCTGCCCACGAGGGTGG